>NW_026910796.1:0-116660 GCF_963854185.1 Sardina pilchardus | reverse complement strand
TGAACCGCGTGCGCTGGAGCCACCAGTGAGCGGCCAGTAGCTCATTGAGGCCCTTTGTGTTGTATGCGCTTGGTTTCAAGCTTCTAAGACCTTCCAATTTCAAGCTATGAAGGAAAAGTGAAGACACGTTTACTTTTCATATTTCATGACAGTTGGCTGAGACGGCCAAAACATGCGCTCGTGGAAACTTTTTTCAAAATCCACTTTGGGCTTGTAAGATGTTGTAAAGTGACTTTCTGTCACAATGCGGTACATGCACCTCAACACCCAACTTCATGAACACCACATCAGAGTGAATGATGCGACTGAACCGCGTGCGCTGGAGCCACCAGTGAGCGGCCAGTAGCTCATTGAGGCCCTTTGTGTTGTATGCGCTTGGTTTCAAGCTTCTAAGACCTTCCAATTTCAAGCTATGAAGGAAAAGTGAAGACACGTTTACTTTTCATATTTCATGACAGTTGGCTGAGACGGCCAAAACATGCGCTCGTGGAAACTTTTTTCAAAATCCACTTTGGGCTTGTAAGATGTTGTAAAGTGACTTTCTGTCACAATGCAGTACATGCACCTCAACACCCAACTTCATGAACACCACATCAGAGTGAATGATGCGACTGAACCGCGTGCGCTGGAGCCACCAGTGAGCGGCCAGTAGCTCATTGAGGCCCTTTGTGTTGTATGCGCTTGGTTTCAAGCTTCTAAGACCTTCCAATTTCAAGCTATGAAGGAAAAGTGAAGACACGTTTACTTTTCATATTTCATGACAGTTGGCTGAGACGGCCAAAACATGCGCTCGTGGAAACTTTTTTCAAAATCCACTTTGGGCTTGTAAGATGTTGTAAAGTGACTTTCTGTCACAATGCAGTACATGCACCTCAACACCCAACTTCATGAACACCACATCAGAGTGAATGATGCGACTGAACCGCGTGCGCTGGAGCCACCAGTGAGCGGCCAGTAGCTCATTGAGGCCCTTTGTGTTGTATGCGCTTGGTTTCAAGCTTCTAAGACCTTCCAATTTCAAGCTATGAAGGAAAAGTGAAGACACGTTTACTTTTCATATTTCATGACAGTTGGCTGAGACGGCCAAAACATGCGCTCGTGGAAACTTTTTTCAAAATCCACTTTGGGCTTGTAAGATGTTGTAAAGTGACTTTCTGTCACAATGCAGGTACATGCACCTCAACACCCAACTTCATGAACACCACATCAGAGTGAATGATGCGACTGAACCGCGTGCGCTGGAGCCACCAGTGAGCGGCCAGTAGCTCATTGAGGCCCTTTGTGTTGTATGCGCTTGGTTTCAAGCTTCTAAGACCTTCCAATTTCAAGCTATGAAGGAAAAGTGAAGACACGTTTACTTTTCATATTTCATGACAGTTGGCTGAGACGGCCAAAACATGCGCTCGTGGAAACTTTTTTCAAAATCCACTTTGGGCTTGTAAGATGTTGTAAAGTGACTTTCTGTCACAATGCAGTACATGCACCTCAACACCCAACTTCATGAACACCACATCAGAGTGAATGATGCGACTGAACCGCGTGCGCTGGAGCCACCAGTGAGCGGCCAGTAGCTCATTGAGGCCCTTTGTGTTGTATGCGCTTGGTTTCAAGCTTCTAAGACCTTCCAATTTCAAGCTATGAAGGAAAAGTGAAGACACGTTTACTTTTCATATTTCATGACAGTTGGCTGAGACGGCCAAAACATGCGCTCGTGGAAACTTTTTTCAAAATCCACTTTGGGCTTGTAAGATGTTGTAAAGTGACTTTCTGTCACAATGCGGTACATGCACCTCAACACCCAACTTCATGAACACCACATCAGAGTGAATGATGCGACTGAACCGCGTGCGCTGGAGCCACCAGTGAGCGGCCAGTAGCTCATTGAGGCCCTTTGTGTTGTATGCGCTTGGTTTCAAGCTTCTAAGACCTTCCAATTTCAAGCTATGAAGGAAAAGTGAAGACACGTTTACTTTTCATATTTCATGACAGTTGGCTGAGACGGCCAAAACATGCGCTCGTGGAAACTTTTTTCAAAATCCACTTTGGGCTTGTAAGATGTTGTAAAGTGACTTTCTGTCACAATGCAGTACATGCACCTCAACACCCAACTTCATGAACACCACATCAGAGTGAATGATGCGACTGAACCGCGTGCGCTGGAGCCACCAGTGAGCGGCCAGTAGCTCATTGAGGCCCTTTGTGTTGTATGCGCTTGGTTTCAAGCTTCTAAGACCTTCCAATTTCAAGCTATGAAGGAAAAGTGAAGACACGTTTACTTTTCATATTTCATGACAGTTGGCTGAGACGGCCAAAACATGCGCTCGTGGAAACTTTTTTCAAAATCCACTTTGGGCTTGTAAGATGTTGTAAAGTGACTTTCTGTCACAATGCAGTACATGCACCTCAACACCCAACTTCATGAACACCACATCAGAGTGAATGATGCGACTGAACCGCGTGCGCTGGAGCCACCAGTGAGCGGCCAGTAGCTCATTGAGGCCCTTTGTGTTGTATGCGCTTGGTTTCAAGCTTCTAAGACCTTCCAATTTCAAGCTATGAAGGAAAAGTGAAGACACGTTTACTTTTCATATTTCATGACAGTTGGCTGAGACGGCCAAAACATGCGCTCGTGGAAACTTTTTTCAAAATCCACTTTGGGCTTGTAAGATGTTGTAAAGTGACTTTCTGTCACAATGCAGTACATGCACCTCAACACCCAACTTCATGAACACCACATCAGAGTGAATGATGCGACTGAACCGCGTGCGCTGGAGCCACCAGTGAGCGGCCAGTAGCTCATTGAGGCCCTTTGTGTTGTATGCGCTTGGTTTCAAGCTTCTAAGACCTTCCAATTTCAAGCTATGAAGGAAAAGTGAAGACACGTTTACTTTTCATATTTCATGACAGTTGGCTGAGACGGCCAAAACATGCGCTCGTGGAAACTTTTTTCAAAATCCACTTTGGGCTTGTAAGATGTTGTAAAGTGACTTTCTGTCACAATGCAGTACATGCACCTCAACACCCAACTTCATGAACACCACATCAGAGTGAATGATGCGACTGAACCGCGTGCGCTGGAGCCACCAGTGAGCGGCCAGTAGCTCATTGAGGCCCTTTGTGTTGTATGCGCTTGGTTTCAAGCTTCTAAGACCTTCCAATTTCAAGCTATGAAGGAAAAGTGAAGACACGTTTACTTTTCATATTTCATGACAGTTGGCTGAGACGGCCAAAACATGCGCTCGTGGAAACTTTTTTCAAAATCCACTTTGGGCTTGTAAGATGTTGTAAAGTGACTTTCTGTCACAATGCAGTACATGCACCTCAACACCCAACTTCATGAACACCACATCAGAGTGAATGATGCGACTGAACCGCGTGCGCTGGAGCCACCAGTGAGCGGCCAGTAGCTCATTGAGGCCCTTTGTGTTGTATGCGCTTGGTTTCAAGCTTCTAAGACCTTCCAATTTCAAGCTATGAAGGAAAAGTGAAGACACGTTTACTTTTCATATTTCATGACAGTTGGCTGAGACGGCCAAAACATGCGCTCGTGGAAACTTTTTTCAAAATCCACTTTGGGCTTGTAAGATGTTGTAAAGTGACTTTCTGTCACAATGCAGTACATGCACCTCAACACCCAACTTCATGAACACCACATCAGAGTGAATGATGCGACTGAACCGCGTGCGCTGGAGCCACCAGTGAGCGGCCAGTAGCTCATTGAGGCCCTTTGTGTTGTATGCGCTTGGTTTCAAGCTTCTAAGACCTTCCAATTTCAAGCTATGAAGGAAAAGTGAAGACACGTTTACTTTTCATATTTCATGACAGTTGGCTGAGACGGCCAAAACATGCGCTCGTGGAAACTTTTTTCAAAATCCACTTTGGGCTTGTAAGATGTTGTAAAGTGACTTTCTGTCACAATGCGGTACATGCACCTCAACACCCAACTTCATGAACACCACATCAGAGTGAATGATGCGACTGAACCGCGTGCGCTGGAGCCACCAGTGAGCGGCCAGTAGCTCATTGAGGCCCTTTGTGTTGTATGCGCTTGGTTTCAAGCTTCTAAGACCTTCCAATTTCAAGCTATGAAGGAAAAGTGAAGACACGTTTACTTTTCATATTTCATGACAGTTGGCTGAGACGGCCAAAACATGCGCTCGTGGAAACTTTTTTCAAAATCCACTTTGGGCTTGTAAGATGTTGTAAAGTGACTTTCTGTCACAATGCGGTACATGCACCTCAACACCCAACTTCATGAACACCACATCAGAGTGAATGATGCGACTGAACCGCGTGCGCTGGAGCCACCAGTGAGCGGCCAGTAGCTCATTGAGGCCCTTTGTGTTGTATGCGCTTGGTTTCAAGCTTCTAAGACCTTCCAATTTCAAGCTATGAAGGAAAAGTGAAGACACGTTTACTTTTCATATTTCATGACAGTTGGCTGAGACGGCCAAAACATGCGCTCGTGGAAACTTTTTTCAAAATCCACTTTGGGCTTGTAAGATGTTGTAAAGTGACTTTCTGTCACAATGCAGTACATGCACCTCAACACCCAACTTCATGAACACCACATCAGAGTGAATGATGCGACTGAACCGCGTGCGCTGGAGCCACCAGTGAGCGGCCAGTAGCTCATTGAGGCCCTTTGTGTTGTATGCGCTTGGTTTCAAGCTTCTAAGACCTTCCAATTTCAAGCTATGAAGGAAAAGTGAAGACACGTTTACTTTTCATATTTCATGACAGTTGGCTGAGACGGCCAAAACATGCGCTCGTGGAAACTTTTTTCAAAATCCACTTTGGGCTTGTAAGATGTTGTAAAGTGACTTTCTGTCACAATGCAGTACATGCACCTCAACACCCAACTTCATGAACACCACATCAGAGTGAATGATGCGACTGAACCGCGTGCGCTGGAGCCACCAGTGAGCGGCCAGTAGCTCATTGAGGCCCTTTGTGTTGTATGCGCTTGGTTTCAAGCTTCTAAGACCTTCCAATTTCAAGCTATGAAGGAAAAGTGAAGACACGTTTACTTTTCATATTTCATGACAGTTGGCTGAGACGGCCAAAACATGCGCTCGTGGAAACTTTTTTCAAAATCCACTTTGGGCTTGTAAGATGTTGTAAAGTGACTTTCTGTCACAATGCGGTACATGCACCTCAACACCCAACTTCATGAACACCACATCAGAGTGAATGATGCGACTGAACCGCGTGCGCTGGAGCCACCAGTGAGCGGCCAGTAGCTCATTGAGGCCCTTTGTGTTGTATGCGCTTGGTTTCAAGCTTCTAAGACCTTCCAATTTCAAGCTATGAAGGAAAAGTGAAGACACGTTTACTTTTCATATTTCATGACAGTTGGCTGAGACGGCCAAAACATGCGCTCGTGGAAACTTTTTTCAAAATCCACTTTGGGCTTGTAAGATGTTGTAAAGTGACTTTCTGTCACAATGCGGTACATGCACCTCAACACCCAACTTCATGAACACCACATCAGAGTGAATGATGCGACTGAACCGCGTGCGCTGGAGCCACCAGTGAGCGGCCAGTAGCTCATTGAGGCCCTTTGTGTTGTATGCGCTTGGTTTCAAGCTTCTAAGACCTTCCAATTTCAAGCTATGAAGGAAAAGTGAAGACACGTTTACTTTTCATATTTCATGACAGTTGGCTGAGACGGCCAAAACATGCGCTCGTGGAAACTTTTTTCAAAATCCACTTTGGGCTTGTAAGATGTTGTAAAGTGACTTTCTGTCACAATGCGGTACATGCACCTCAACACCCAACTTCATGAACACCACATCAGAGTGAATGATGCGACTGAACCGCGTGCGCTGGAGCCACCAGTGAGCGGCCAGTAGCTCATTGAGGCCCTTTGTGTTGTATGCGCTTGGTTTCAAGCTTCTAAGACCTTCCAATTTCAAGCTATGAAGGAAAAGTGAAGACACGTTTACTTTTCATATTTCATGACAGTTGGCTGAGACGGCCAAAACATGCGCTCGTGGAAACTTTTTTCAAAATCCACTTTGGGCTTGTAAGATGTTGTAAAGTGACTTTCTGTCACAATGCAGTACATGCACCTCAACACCCAACTTCATGAACACCACATCAGAGTGAATGATGCGACTGAACCGCGTGCGCTGGAGCCACCAGTGAGCGGCCAGTAGCTCATTGAGGCCCTTTGTGTTGTATGCGCTTGGTTTCAAGCTTCTAAGACCTTCCAATTTCAAGCTATGAAGGAAAAGTGAAGACACGTTTACTTTTCATATTTCATGACAGTTGGCTGAGACGGCCAAAACATGCGCTCGTGGAAACTTTTTTCAAAATCCACTTTGGGCTTGTAAGATGTTGTAAAGTGACTTTCTGTCACAATGCAGTACATGCACCTCAACACCCAACTTCATGAACACCACATCAGAGTGAATGATGCGACTGAACCGCGTGCGCTGGAGCCACCAGTGAGCGGCCAGTAGCTCATTGAGGCCCTTTGTGTTGTATGCGCTTGGTTTCAAGCTTCTAAGACCTTCCAATTTCAAGCTATGAAGGAAAAGTGAAGACACGTTTACTTTTCATATTTCATGACAGTTGGCTGAGACGGCCAAAACATGCGCTCGTGGAAACTTTTTTCAAAATCCACTTTGGGCTTGTAAGATGTTGTAAAGTGACTTTCTGTCACAATGCAGTACATGCACCTCAACACCCAACTTCATGAACACCACATCAGAGTGAATGATGCGACTGAACCGCGTGCGCTGGAGCCACCAGTGAGCGGCCAGTAGCTCATTGAGGCCCTTTGTGTTGTATGCGCTTGGTTTCAAGCTTCTAAGACCTTCCAATTTCAAGCTATGAAGGAAAAGTGAAGACACGTTTACTTTTCATATTTCATGACAGTTGGCTGAGACGGCCAAAACATGCGCTCGTGGAAACTTTTTTCAAAATCCACTTTGGGCTTGTAAGATGTTGTAAAGTGACTTTCTGTCACAATGCAGTACATGCACCTCAACACCCAACTTCATGAACACCACATCAGAGTGAATGATGCGACTGAACCGCGTGCGCTGGAGCCACCAGTGAGCGGCCAGTAGCTCATTGAGGCCCTTTGTGTTGTATGCGCTTGGTTTCAAGCTTCTAAGACCTTCCAATTTCAAGCTATGAAGGAAAAGTGAAGACACGTTTACTTTTCATATTTCATGACAGTTGGCTGAGACGGCCAAAACATGCGCTCGTGGAAACTTTTTTCAAAATCCACTTTGGGCTTGTAAGATGTTGTAAAGTGACTTTCTGTCACAATGCAGTACATGCACCTCAACACCCAACTTCATGAACACCACATCAGAGTGAATGATGCGACTGAACCGCGTGCGCTGGAGCCACCAGTGAGCGGCCAGTAGCTCATTGAGGCCCTTTGTGTTGTATGCGCTTGGTTTCAAGCTTCTAAGACCTTCCAATTTCAAGCTATGAAGGAAAAGTGAAGACACGTTTACTTTTCATATTTCATGACAGTTGGCTGAGACGGCCAAAACATGCGCTCGTGGAAACTTTTTTCAAAATCCACTTTGGGCTTGTAAGATGTTGTAAAGTGACTTTCTGTCACAATGCAGTACATGCACCTCAACACCCAACTTCATGAACACCACATCAGAGTGAATGATGCGACTGAACCGCGTGCGCTGGAGCCACCAGTGAGCGGCCAGTAGCTCATTGAGGCCCTTTGTGTTGTATGCGCTTGGTTTCAAGCTTCTAAGACCTTCCAATTTCAAGCTATGAAGGAAAAGTGAAGACACGTTTACTTTTCATATTTCATGACAGTTGGCTGAGACGGCCAAAACATGCGCTCGTGGAAACTTTTTTCAAAATCCACTTTGGGCTTGTAAGATGTTGTAAAGTGACTTTCTGTCACAATGCAGTACATGCACCTCAACACCCAACTTCATGAACACCACATCAGAGTGAATGATGCGACTGAACCGCGTGCGCTGGAGCCACCAGTGAGCGGCCAGTAGCTCATTGAGGCCCTTTGTGTTGTATGCGCTTGGTTTCAAGCTTCTAAGACCTTCCAATTTCAAGCTATGAAGGAAAAGTGAAGACACGTTTACTTTTCATATTTCATGACAGTTGGCTGAGACGGCCAAAACATGCGCTCGTGGAAACTTTTTTCAAAATCCACTTTGGGCTTGTAAGATGTTGTAAAGTGACTTTCTGTCACAATGCAGTACATGCACCTCAACACCCAACTTCATGAACACCACATCAGAGTGAATGATGCGACTGAACCGCGTGCGCTGGAGCCACCAGTGAGCGGCCAGTAGCTCATTGAGGCCCTTTGTGTTGTATGCGCTTGGTTTCAAGCTTCTAAGACCTTCCAATTTCAAGCTATGAAGGAAAAGTGAAGACACGTTTACTTTTCATATTTCATGACAGTTGGCTGAGACGGCCAAAACATGCGCTCGTGGAAACTTTTTTCAAAATCCACTTTGGGCTTGTAAGATGTTGTAAAGTGACTTTCTGTCACAATGCAGTACATGCACCTCAACACCCAACTTCATGAACACCACATCAGAGTGAATGATGCGACTGAACCGCGTGCGCTGGAGCCACCAGTGAGCGGCCAGTAGCTCATTGAGGCCCTTTGTGTTGTATGCGCTTGGTTTCAAGCTTCTAAGACCTTCCAATTTCAAGCTATGAAGGAAAAGTGAAGACACGTTTACTTTTCATATTTCATGACAGTTGGCTGAGACGGCCAAAACATGCGCTCGTGGAAACTTTTTTCAAAATCCACTTTGGGCTTGTAAGATGTTGTAAAGTGACTTTCTGTCACAATGCAGTACATGCACCTCAACACCCAACTTCATGAACACCACATCAGAGTGAATGATGCGACTGAACCGCGTGCGCTGGAGCCACCAGTGAGCGGCCAGTAGCTCATTGAGGCCCTTTGTGTTGTATGCGCTTGGTTTCAAGCTTCTAAGACCTTCCAATTTCAAGCTATGAAGGAAAAGTGAAGACACGTTTACTTTTCATATTTCATGACAGTTGGCTGAGACGGCCAAAACATGCGCTCGTGGAAACTTTTTTCAAAATCCACTTTGGGCTTGTAAGATGTTGTAAAGTGACTTTCTGTCACAATGCAGTACATGCACCTCAACACCCAACTTCATGAACACCACATCAGAGTGAATGATGCGACTGAACCGCGTGCGCTGGAGCCACCAGTGAGCGGCCAGTAGCTCATTGAGGCCCTTTGTGTTGTATGCGCTTGGTTTCAAGCTTCTAAGACCTTCCAATTTCAAGCTATGAAGGAAAAGTGAAGACACGTTTACTTTTCATATTTCATGACAGTTGGCTGAGACGGCCAAAACATGCGCTCGTGGAAACTTTTTTCAAAATCCACTTTGGGCTTGTAAGATGTTGTAAAGTGACTTTCTGTCACAATGCAGTACATGCACCTCAACACCCAACTTCATGAACACCACATCAGAGTGAATGATGCGACTGAACCGCGTGCGCTGGAGCCACCAGTGAGCGGCCAGTAGCTCATTGAGGCCCTTTGTGTTGTATGCGCTTGGTTTCAAGCTTCTAAGACCTTCCAATTTCAAGCTATGAAGGAAAAGTGAAGACACGTTTACTTTTCATATTTCATGACAGTTGGCTGAGACGGCCAAAACATGCGCTCGTGGAAACTTTTTTCAAAATCCACTTTGGGCTTGTAAGATGTTGTAAAGTGACTTTCTGTCACAATGCAGTACATGCACCTCAACACCCAACTTCATGAACACCACATCAGAGTGAATGATGCGACTGAACCGCGTGCGCTGGAGCCACCAGTGAGCGGCCAGTAGCTCATTGAGGCCCTTTGTGTTGTATGCGCTTGGTTTCAAGCTTCTAAGACCTTCCAATTTCAAGCTATGAAGGAAAAGTGAAGACACGTTTACTTTTCATATTTCATGACAGTTGGCTGAGACGGCCAAAACATGCGCTCGTGGAAACTTTTTTCAAAATCCACTTTGGGCTTGTAAGATGTTGTAAAGTGACTTTCTGTCACAATGCAGTACATGCACCTCAACACCCAACTTCATGAACACCACATCAGAGTGAATGATGCGACTGAACCGCGTGCGCTGGAGCCACCAGTGAGCGGCCAGTAGCTCATTGAGGCCCTTTGTGTTGTATGCGCTTGGTTTCAAGCTTCTAAGACCTTCCAATTTCAAGCTATGAAGGAAAAGTGAAGACACGTTTACTTTTCATATTTCATGACAGTTGGCTGAGACGGCCAAAACATGCGCTCGTGGAAACTTTTTTCAAAATCCACTTTGGGCTTGTAAGATGTTGTAAAGTGACTTTCTGTCACAATGCAGTACATGCACCTCAACACCCAACTTCATGAACACCACATCAGAGTGAATGATGCGACTGAACCGCGTGCGCTGGAGCCACCAGTGAGCGGCCAGTAGCTCATTGAGGCCCTTTGTGTTGTATGCGCTTGGTTTCAAGCTTCTAAGACCTTCCAATTTCAAGCTATGAAGGAAAAGTGAAGACACGTTTACTTTTCATATTTCATGACAGTTGGCTGAGACGGCCAAAACATGCGCTCGTGGAAACTTTTTTCAAAATCCACTTTGGGCTTGTAAGATGTTGTAAAGTGACTTTCTGTCACAATGCAGTACATGCACCTCAACACCCAACTTCATGAACACCACATCAGAGTGAATGATGCGACTGAACCGCGTGCGCTGGAGCCACCAGTGAGCGGCCAGTAGCTCATTGAGGCCCTTTGTGTTGTATGCGCTTGGTTTCAAGCTTCTAAGACCTTCCAATTTCAAGCTATGAAGGAAAAGTGAAGACACGTTTACTTTTCATATTTCATGACAGTTGGCTGAGACGGCCAAAACATGCGCTCGTGGAAACTTTTTTCAAAATCCACTTTGGGCTTGTAAGATGTTGTAAAGTGACTTTCTGTCACAATGCAGTACATGCACCTCAACACCCAACTTCATGAACACCACATCAGAGTGAATGATGCGACTGAACCGCGTGCGCTGGAGCCACCAGTGAGCGGCCAGTAGCTCATTGAGGCCCTTTGTGTTGTATGCGCTTGGTTTCAAGCTTCTAAGACCTTCCAATTTCAAGCTATGAAGGAAAAGTGAAGACACGTTTACTTTTCATATTTCATGACAGTTGGCTGAGACGGCCAAAACATGCGCTCGTGGAAACTTTTTTCAAAATCCACTTTGGGCTTGTAAGATGTTGTAAAGTGACTTTCTGTCACAATGCAGTACATGCACCTCAACACCCAACTTCATGAACACCACATCAGAGTGAATGATGCGACTGAACCGCGTGCGCTGGAGCCACCAGTGAGCGGCCAGTAGCTCATTGAGGCCCTTTGTGTTGTATGCGCTTGGTTTCAAGCTTCTAAGACCTTCCAATTTCAAGCTATGAAGGAAAAGTGAAGACACGTTTACTTTTCATATTTCATGACAGTTGGCTGAGACGGCCAAAACATGCGCTCGTGGAAACTTTTTTCAAAATCCACTTTGGGCTTGTAAGATGTTGTAAAGTGACTTTCTGTCACAATGCAGTACATGCACCTCAACACCCAACTTCATGAACACCACATCAGAGTGAATGATGCGACTGAACCGCGTGCGCTGGAGCCACCAGTGAGCGGCCAGTAGCTCATTGAGGCCCTTTGTGTTGTATGCGCTTGGTTTCAAGCTTCTAAGACCTTCCAATTTCAAGCTATGAAGGAAAAGTGAAGACACGTTTACTTTTCATATTTCATGACAGTTGGCTGAGACGGCCAAAACATGCGCTCGTGGAAACTTTTTTCAAAATCCACTTTGGGCTTGTAAGATGTTGTAAAGTGACTTTCTGTCACAATGCAGTACATGCACCTCAACACCCAACTTCATGAACACCACATCAGAGTGAATGATGCGACTGAACCGCGTGCGCTGGAGCCACCAGTGAGCGGCCAGTAGCTCATTGAGGCCCTTTGTGTTGTATGCGCTTGGTTTCAAGCTTCTAAGACCTTCCAATTTCAAGCTATGAAGGAAAAGTGAAGACACGTTTACTTTTCATATTTCATGACAGTTGGCTGAGACGGCCAAAACATGCGCTCGTGGAAACTTTTTTCAAAATCCACTTTGGGCTTGTAAGATGTTGTAAAGTGACTTTCTGTCACAATGCAGTACATGCACCTCAACACCCAACTTCATGAACACCACATCAGAGTGAATGATGCGACTGAACCGCGTGCGCTGGAGCCACCAGTGAGCGGCCAGTAGCTCATTGAGGCCCTTTGTGTTGTATGCGCTTGGTTTCAAGCTTCTAAGACCTTCCAATTTCAAGCTATGAAGGAAAAGTGAAGACACGTTTACTTTTCATATTTCATGACAGTTGGCTGAGACGGCCAAAACATGCGCTCGTGGAAACTTTTTTCAAAATCCACTTTGGGCTTGTAAGATGTTGTAAAGTGACTTTCTGTCACAATGCAGTACATGCACCTCAACACCCAACTTCATGAACACCACATCAGAGTGAATGATGCGACTGAACCGCGTGCGCTGGAGCCACCAGTGAGCGGCCAGTAGCTCATTGAGGCCCTTTGTGTTGTATGCGCTTGGTTTCAAGCTTCTAAGACCTTCCAATTTCAAGCTATGAAGGAAAAGTGAAGACACGTTTACTTTTCATATTTCATGACAGTTGGCTGAGACGGCCAAAACATGCGCTCGTGGAAACTTTTTTCAAAATCCACTTTGGGCTTGTAAGATGTTGTAAAGTGACTTTCTGTCACAATGCAGTACATGCACCTCAACACCCAACTTCATGAACACCACATCAGAGTGAATGATGCGACTGAACCGCGTGCGCTGGAGCCACCAGTGAGCGGCCAGTAGCTCATTGAGGCCCTTTGTGTTGTATGCGCTTGGTTTCAAGCTTCTAAGACCTTCCAATTTCAAGCTATGAAGGAAAAGTGAAGACACGTTTACTTTTCATATTTCATGACAGTTGGCTGAGACGGCCAAAACATGCGCTCGTGGAAACTTTTTTCAAAATCCACTTTGGGCTTGTAAGATGTTGTAAAGTGACTTTCTGTCACAATGCAGTACATGCACCTCAACACCCAACTTCATGAACACCACATCAGAGTGAATGATGCGACTGAACCGCGTGCGCTGGAGCCACCAGTGAGCGGCCAGTAGCTCATTGAGGCCCTTTGTGTTGTATGCGCTTGGTTTCAAGCTTCTAAGACCTTCCAATTTCAAGCTATGAAGGAAAAGTGAAGACACGTTTACTTTTCATATTTCATGACAGTTGGCTGAGACGGCCAAAACATGCGCTCGTGGAAACTTTTTTCAAAATCCACTTTGGGCTTGTAAGATGTTGTAAAGTGACTTTCTGTCACAATGCAGTACATGCACCTCAACACCCAACTTCATGAACACCACATCAGAGTGAATGATGCGACTGAACCGCGTGCGCTGGAGCCACCAGTGAGCGGCCAGTAGCTCATTGAGGCCCTTTGTGTTGTATGCGCTTGGTTTCAAGCTTCTAAGACCTTCCAATTTCAAGCTATGAAGGAAAAGTGAAGACACGTTTACTTTTCATATTTCATGACAGTTGGCTGAGACGGCCAAAACATGCGCTCGTGGAAACTTTTTTCAAAATCCACTTTGGGCTTGTAAGATGTTGTAAAGTGACTTTCTGTCACAATGCAGTACATGCACCTCAACACCCAACTTCATGAACACCACATCAGAGTGAATGATGCGACTGAACCGCGTGCGCTGGAGCCACCAGTGAGCGGCCAGTAGCTCATTGAGGCCCTTTGTGTTGTATGCGCTTGGTTTCAAGCTTCTAAGACCTTCCAATTTCAAGCTATGAAGGAAAAGTGAAGACACGTTTACTTTTCATATTTCATGACAGTTGGCTGAGACGGCCAAAACATGCGCTCGTGGAAACTTTTTTCAAAATCCACTTTGGGCTTGTAAGATGTTGTAAAGTGACTTTCTGTCACAATGCAGTACATGCACCTCAACACCCAACTTCATGAACACCACATCAGAGTGAATGATGCGACTGAACCGCGTGCGCTGGAGCCACCAGTGAGCGGCCAGTAGCTCATTGAGGCCCTTTGTGTTGTATGCGCTTGGTTTCAAGCTTCTAAGACCTTCCAATTTCAAGCTATGAAGGAAAAGTGAAGACACGTTTACTTTTCATATTTCATGACAGTTGGCTGAGACGGCCAAAACATGCGCTCGTGGAAACTTTTTTCAAAATCCACTTTGGGCTTGTAAGATGTTGTAAAGTGACTTTCTGTCACAATGCAGTACATGCACCTCAACACCCAACTTCATGAACACCACATCAGAGTGAATGATGCGACTGAACCGCGTGCGCTGGAGCCACCAGTGAGCGGCCAGTAGCTCATTGAGGCCCTTTGTGTTGTATGCGCTTGGTTTCAAGCTTCTAAGACCTTCCAATTTCAAGCTATGAAGGAAAAGTGAAGACACGTTTACTTTTCATATTTCATGACAGTTGGCTGAGACGGCCAAAACATGCGCTCGTGGAAACTTTTTTCAAAATCCACTTTGGGCTTGTAAGATGTTGTAAAGTGACTTTCTGTCACAATGCAGTACATGCACCTCAACACCCAACTTCATGAACACCACATCAGAGTGAATGATGCGACTGAACCGCGTGCGCTGGAGCCACCAGTGAGCGGCCAGTAGCTCATTGAGGCCCTTTGTGTTGTATGCGCTTGGTTTCAAGCTTCTAAGACCTTCCAATTTCAAGCTATGAAGGAAAAGTGAAGACACGTTTACTTTTCATATTTCATGACAGTTGGCTGAGACGGCCAAAACATGCGCTCGTGGAAACTTTTTTCAAAATCCACTTTGGGCTTGTAAGATGTTGTAAAGTGACTTTCTGTCACAATGCAGTACATGCACCTCAACACCCAACTTCATGAACACCACATCAGAGTGAATGATGCGACTGAACCGCGTGCGCTGGAGCCACCAGTGAGCGGCCAGTAGCTCATTGAGGCCCTTTGTGTTGTATGCGCTTGGTTTCAAGCTTCTAAGACCTTCCAATTTCAAGCTATGAAGGAAAAGTGAAGACACGTTTACTTTTCATATTTCATGACAGTTGGCTGAGACGGCCAAAACATGCGCTCGTGGAAACTTTTTTCAAAATCCACTTTGGGCTTGTAAGATGTTGTAAAGTGACTTTCTGTCACAATGCAGTACATGCACCTCAACACCCAACTTCATGAACACCACATCAGAGTGAATGATGCGACTGAACCGCGTGCGCTGGAGCCACCAGTGAGCGGCCAGTAGCTCATTGAGGCCCTTTGTGTTGTATGCGCTTGGTTTCAAGCTTCTAAGACCTTCCAATTTCAAGCTATGAAGGAAAAGTGAAGACACGTTTACTTTTCATATTTCATGACAGTTGGCTGAGACGGCCAAAACATGCGCTCGTGGAAACTTTTTTCAAAATCCACTTTGGGCTTGTAAGATGTTGTAAAGTGACTTTCTGTCACAATGCAGTACATGCACCTCAACACCCAACTTCATGAACACCACATCAGAGTGAATGATGCGACTGAACCGCGTGCGCTGGAGCCACCAGTGAGCGGCCAGTAGCTCATTGAGGCCCTTTGTGTTGTATGCGCTTGGTTTCAAGCTTCTAAGACCTTCCAATTTCAAGCTATGAAGGAAAAGTGAAGACACGTTTACTTTTCATATTTCATGACAGTTGGCTGAGACGGCCAAAACATGCGCTCGTGGAAACTTTTTTCAAAATCCACTTTGGGCTTGTAAGATGTTGTAAAGTGACTTTCTGTCACAATGCAGTACATGCACCTCAACACCCAACTTCATGAACACCACATCAGAGTGAATGATGCGACTGAACCGCGTGCGCTGGAGCCACCAGTGAGCGGCCAGTAGCTCATTGAGGCCCTTTGTGTTGTATGCGCTTGGTTTCAAGCTTCTAAGACCTTCCAATTTCAAGCTATGAAGGAAAAGTGAAGACACGTTTACTTTTCATATTTCATGACAGTTGGCTGAGACGGCCAAAACATGCGCTCGTGGAAACTTTTTTCAAAATCCACTTTGGGCTTGTAAGATGTTGTAAAGTGACTTTCTGTCACAATGCAGTACATGCACCTCAACACCCAACTTCATGAACACCACATCAGAGTGAATGATGCGACTGAACCGCGTGCGCTGGAGCCACCAGTGAGCGGCCAGTAGCTCATTGAGGCCCTTTGTGTTGTATGCGCTTGGTTTCAAGCTTCTAAGACCTTCCAATTTCAAGCTATGAAGGAAAAGTGAAGACACGTTTACTTTTCATATTTCATGACAGTTGGCTGAGACGGCCAAAACATGCGCTCGTGGAAACTTTTTTCAAAATCCACTTTGGGCTTGTAAGATGTTGTAAAGTGACTTTCTGTCACAATGCAGTACATGCACCTCAACACCCAACTTCATGAACACCACATCAGAGTGAATGATGCGACTGAACCGCGTGCGCTGGAGCCACCAGTGAGCGGCCAGTAGCTCATTGAGGCCCTTTGTGTTGTATGCGCTTGGTTTCAAGCTTCTAAGACCTTCCAATTTCAAGCTATGAAGGAAAAGTGAAGACACGTTTACTTTTCATATTTCATGACAGTTGGCTGAGACGGCCAAAACATGCGCTCGTGGAAACTTTTTTCAAAATCCACTTTGGGCTTGTAAGATGTTGTAAAGTGACTTTCTGTCACAATGCAGTACATGCACCTCAACACCCAACTTCATGAACACCACATCAGAGTGAATGATGCGACTGAACCGCGTGCGCTGGAGCCACCAGTGAGCGGCCAGTAGCTCATTGAGGCCCTTTGTGTTGTATGCGCTTGGTTTCAAGCTTCTAAGACCTTCCAATTTCAAGCTATGAAGGAAAAGTGAAGACACGTTTACTTTTCATATTTCATGACAGTTGGCTGAGACGGCCAAAACATGCGCTCGTGGAAACTTTTTTCAAAATCCACTTTGGGCTTGTAAGATGTTGTAAAGTGACTTTCTGTCACAATGCAGTACATGCACCTCAACACCCAACTTCATGAACACCACATCAGAGTGAATGATGCGACTGAACCGCGTGCGCTGGAGCCACCAGTGAGCGGCCAGTAGCTCATTGAGGCCCTTTGTGTTGTATGCGCTTGGTTTCAAGCTTCTAAGACCTTCCAATTTCAAGCTATGAAGGAAAAGTGAAGACACGTTTACTTTTCATATTTCATGACAGTTGGCTGAGACTGGCCAAAACATGCGCTCGTGGAAACTTTTTTCAAAATCCACTTTGGGCTTGTAAGATGTTGTAAAGTGACTTTCTGTCACAATGCAGTACATGCACCTCAACACCCAACTTCATGAACACCACATCAGAGTGAATGATGCGACTGAACCGCGTGCGCTGGAGCCACCAGTGAGCGGCCAGTAGCTCATTGAGGCCCTTTGTGTTGTATGCGCTTGGTTTCAAGCTTCTAAGACCTTCCAATTTCAAGCTATGAAGGAAAAGTGAAGACACGTTTACTTTTCATATTTCATGACAGTTGGCTGAGACGGCCAAAACATGCGCTTGTGGAAACTTTTTTCAAAATCCACTTTGGCTTGTAAGATGTTGTAAAGTGACTTTCTGTCACAATGCAGTACATGCACCTCAACACCCAACTTCATGAACACCACATCAGAGTGAATGATGCGACTGAACCGCGTGCGCTGGAGCCACCAGTGAGCGGCCAGTAGCTCATTGAGGCCCTTTGTGTTGTATGCGCTTGGTTTCAAGCTTCTAAGACCTTCCAATTTCAAGCTATGAAGGAAAAGTGAAGACACGTTTACTTTTCATATTTCATGACAGTTGGCTGAGACGGCCAAAACATGCGCTCGTGGAAACTTTTTTCAAAATCCACTTTGGGCTTGTAAGATGTTGTAAAGTGACTTTCTGTCACAATGCAGTACATGCACCTCAACACCCAACTTCATGACACCACATCAGAGTGAATGATGCGACTGAACCGCGTGCGGCTGGAGCCACCAGTGAGCGGCCAGTAGCTCATTGAGGCCCTTTGTGTTGTATGCGCTTGGTTTCAAGCTTCTAAGACCTTCCAATTTCAAGCTATGAAGGAAAAGTGAAGACACGTTTACTTTCATATTTCATGACAGTTGGCTGAGACGGCCAAAACATGCGCTCGTGGAAACTTTTTTCAAAATCCACTTTGGGCTTGTAAGATGTTGTAAAGTGACTTTCTGTCACAATGCAGTACATGCACCTCAACACCCAACTTCATGAACACCACATCAGAGTGAATGATGCGACTGAACCGCGTGCGCTGGAGCCACCAGTGAGCGGCCAGTAGCTCATTGAGGCCCTTTGTGTTGTATGCGCTTGGTTTCAAGCTTCTAAGACCTTCCAATTTCAAGCTATGAAGGAAAAGTGAAGACACGTTTACTTTTCATATTTCATGACAGTTGGCTGAGACGGCCAAAACATGCGCTCGTGGAAACTTTTTTCAAAATCCACTTTGGGCTTGTAAGATGTTGTAAAGTGACTTTCTGTCACAATGCAGTACATGCACCTCAACATCCAACTTCATGAACACCACATCAGAGTGAATGATGCGACTGAACCGCGTGCGCTGGAGCCACCAGTGAGCGGCCAGTAGCTCATTGAGGCCCTTTGTGTTGTATGCGCTTGGTTTCAAGCTTCTAAGACCTTCCAATTTCAAGCTATGAAGGAAAAGTGAAGACACGTTTACTTTTCATATTTCATGACAGTTGGCTGAGACGGCCAAAACATGCGCTCGTGGAAACTTTTTTCAAAATCCACTTTGGGCTTGTAAGATGTTGTAAAGTGACTTTCTGTCACAATGCAGTACATGCACCTCAACACCCAACTTCATGAACACCACATCAGAGTGAATGATGCGACTGAACCGCGTGCGCTGGAGCCACCAGTGAGCGGCCAGTAGCTCATTGAGGCCCTTTGTGTTGTATGCGCTTGGTTTCAAGCTTCTAAGACCTTCCAATTTCAAGCTATGAAGGAAAAGTGAAGACACGTTTACTTTTCATATTTCATGACAGTTGGCTGAGACGGCCAAAACATGCGCTCGTGGAAACTTTTTTCAAAATCCACTTTGGGCTTGTAAGATGTTGTAAAGTGACTTTCTGTCACAATGCAGTACATGCACCTCAACACCCAACTTCATGAACACCACATCAGAGTGAATGATGCGACTGAACCGCGTGCGCTGGAGCCACCAGTGAGCGGCCAGTAGCTCATTGAGGCCCTTTGTGTTGTATGCGCTTGGTTTCAAGCTTCTAAGACCTTCCAATTTCAAGCTATGAAGGAAAAGTGAAGACACGTTTACTTTTCATATTTCATGACAGTTGGCTGAGACGGCCAAAACATGCGCTCGTGGAAACTTTTTTCAAAATCCACTTTGGGCTTGTAAGATGTTGTAAAGTGACTTTCTGTCACAATGCAGTACATGCACCTCAACACCCAACTTCATGAACACCACATCAGAGTGAATGATGCGACTGAACCGCGTGCGCTGGAGCCACCAGTGAGCGGCCAGTAGCTCATTGAGGCCCTTTGTGTTGTATGCGCTTGGTTTCAAGCTTCTAAGACCTTCCAATTTCAAGCTATGAAGGAAAAGTGAAGACACGTTTACTTTTCATATTTCATGACAGTTGGCTGAGACGGCCAAAACATGCGCTCGTGGAAACTTTTTTCAAAATCCACTTTGGGCTTGTAAGATGTTGTAAAGTGACTTTCTGTCACAATGCAGTACATGCACCTCAACACCCAACTTCATGAACACCACATCAGAGTGAATGATGCGACTGAACCGCGTGCGCTGGAGCCACCAGTGAGCGGCCAGTAGCTCATTGAGGCCCTTTGTGTTGTATGCGCTTGGTTTCAAGCTTCTAAGACCTTCCAATTTCAAGCTATGAAGGAAAAGTGAAGACACGTTTACTTTTCATATTTCATGACAGTTGGCTGAGACGGCCAAAACATGCGCTCGTGGAAACTTTTTTCAAAATCCACTTTGGGCTTGTAAGATGTTGTAAAGTGACTTTCTGTCACAATGCAGTACATGCACCTCAACACCCAACTTCATGAACACCACATCAGAGTGAATGATGCGACTGAACCGCGTGCGCTGGAGCCACCAGTGAGCGGCCAGTAGCTCATTGAGGCCCTTTGTGTTGTATGCGCTTGGTTTCAAGCTTCTAAGACCTTCCAATTTCAAGCTATGAAGGAAAAGTGAAGACACGTTTACTTTTCATATTTCATGACAGTTGGCTGAGACGGCCAAAACATGCGCTCGTGGAAACTTTTTTCAAAATCCACTTTGGGCTTGTAAGATGTTGTAAAGTGACTTTCTGTCACAATGCAGTACATGCACCTCAACACCCAACTTCATGAACACCACATCAGAGTGAATGATGCGACTGAACCGCGTGCGCTGGAGCCACCAGTGAGCGGCCAGTAGCTCATTGAGGCCCTTTGTGTTGTATGCGCTTGGTTTCAAGCTTCTAAGACCTTCCAATTTCAAGCTATGAAGGAAAAGTGAAGACACGTTTACTTTTCATATTTCATGACAGTTGGCTGAGACGGCCAAAACATGCGCTCGTGGAAACTTTTTTCAAAATCCACTTTGGGCTTGTAAGATGTTGTAAAGTGACTTTCTGTCACAATGCAGTACATGCACCTCAACACCCAACTTCATGAACACCACATCAGAGTGAATGATGCGACTGAACCGCGTGCGCTGGAGCCACCAGTGAGCGGCCAGTAGCTCATTGAGGCCCTTTGTGTTGTATGCGCTTGGTTTCAAGCTTCTAAGACCTTCCAATTTCAAGCTATGAAGGAAAAGTGAAGACACGTTTACTTTTCATATTTCATGACAGTTGGCTGAGACGGCCAAAACATGCGCTCGTGGAAACTTTTTTCAAAATCCACTTTGGGCTTGTAAGATGTTGTAAAGTGACTTTCTGTCACAATGCAGTACATGCACCTCAACACCCAACTTCATGAACACCACATCAGAGTGAATGATGCGACTGAACCGCGTGCGCTGGAGCCACCAGTGAGCGGCCAGTAGCTCATTGAGGCCCTTTGTGTTGTATGCGCTTGGTTTCAAGCTTCTAAGACCTTCCAATTTCAAGCTATGAAGGAAAAGTGAAGACACGTTTACTTTTCATATTTCATGACAGTTGGCTGAGACGGCCAAAACATGCGCTCGTGGAAACTTTTTTCAAAATCCACTTTGGGCTTGTAAGATGTTGTAAAGTGACTTTCTGTCACAATGCAGTACATGCACCTCAACACCCAACTTCATGAACACCACATCAGAGTGAATGATGCGACTGAACCGCGTGCGCTGGAGCCACCAGTGAGCGGCCAGTAGCTCATTGAGGCCCTTTGTGTTGTATGCGCTTGGTTTCAAGCTTCTAAGACCTTCCAATTTCAAGCTATGAAGGAAAAGTGAAGACACGTTTACTTTTCATATTTCATGACAGTTGGCTGAGACGGCCAAAACATGCGCTCGTGGAAACTTTTTTCAAAATCCACTTTGGGCTTGTAAGATGTTGTAAAGTGACTTTCTGTCACAATGCAGTACATGCACCTCAACACCCAACTTCATGAACACCACATCAGAGTGAATGATGCGACTGAACCGCGTGCGCTGGAGCCACCAGTGAGCGGCCAGTAGCTCATTGAGGCCCTTTGTGTTGTATGCGCTTGGTTTCAAGCTTCTAAGACCTTCCAATTTCAAGCTATGAAGGAAAAGTGAAGACACGTTTACTTTTCATATTTCATGACAGTTGGCTGAGACGGCCAAAACATGCGCTCGTGGAAACTTTTTTCAAAATCCACTTTGGGCTTGTAAGATGTTGTAAAGTGACTTTCTGTCACAATGCAGTACATGCACCTCAACACCCAACTTCATGAACACCACATCAGAGTGAATGATGCGACTGAACCGCGTGCGCTGGAGCCACCAGTGAGCGGCCAGTAGCTCATTGAGGCCCTTTGTGTTGTATGCGCTTGGTTTCAAGCTTCTAAGACCTTCCAATTTCAAGCTATGAAGGAAAAGTGAAGACACGTTTACTTTTCATATTTCATGACAGTTGGCTGAGACGGCCAAAACATGCGCTCGTGGAAACTTTTTTCAAAATCCACTTTGGGCTTGTAAGATGTTGTAAAGTGACTTTCTGTCACAATGCAGTACATGCACCTCAACACCCAACTTCATGAACACCACATCAGAGTGAATGATGCGACTGAACCGCGTGCGCTGGAGCCACCAGTGAGCGGCCAGTAGCTCATTGAGGCCCTTTGTGTTGTATGCGCTTGGTTTCAAGCTTCTAAGACCTTCCAATTTCAAGCTATGAAGGAAAAGTGAAGACACGTTTACTTTTCATATTTCATGACAGTTGGCTGAGACGGCCAAAACATGCGCTCGTGGAAACTTTTTTCAAAATCCACTTTGGGCTTGTAAGATGTTGTAAAGTGACTTTCTGTCACAATGCAGTACATGCACCTCAACACCCAACTTCATGAACACCACATCAGAGTGAATGATGCGACTGAACCGCGTGCGCTGGAGCCACCAGTGAGCGGCCAGTAGCTCATTGAGGCCCTTTGTGTTGTATGCGCTTGGTTTCAAGCTTCTAAGACCTTCCAATTTCAAGCTATGAAGGAAAAGTGAAGACACGTTTACTTTTCATATTTCATGACAGTTGGCTGAGACGGCCAAAACATGCGCTCGTGGAAACTTTTTTCAAAATCCACTTTGGGCTTGTAAGATGTTGTAAAGTGACTTTCTGTCACAATGCAGTACATGCACCTCAACACCCAACTTCATGAACACCACATCAGAGTGAATGATGCGACTGAACCGCGTGCGCTGGAGCCACCAGTGAGCGGCCAGTAGCTCATTGAGGCCCTTTGTGTTGTATGCGCTTGGTTTCAAGCTTCTAAGACCTTCCAATTTCAAGCTATGAAGGAAAAGTGAAGACACGTTTACTTTTCATATTTCATGACAGTTGGCTGAGACGGCCAAAACATGCGCTCGTGGAAACTTTTTTCAAAATCCACTTTGGGCTTGTAAGATGTTGTAAAGTGACTTTCTGTCACAATGCAGTACATGCACCTCAACACCCAACTTCATGAACACCACATCAGAGTGAATGATGCGACTGAACCGCGTGCGCTGGAGCCACCAGTGAGCGGCCAGTAGCTCATTGAGGCCCTTTGTGTTGTATGCGTTTGGTTTCAAGCTTCTAAGACCTTCCAATTTCAAGCTATGAAGGAAAAGTGAAGACACGTTTACTTTTCATATTTCATGACAGTTGGCTGAGACGGCCAAAACATGCGCTCGTGGAAACTTTTTTCAAAATCCACTTTGGGCTTGTAAGATGTTGTAAAGTGACTTTCTGTCACAATGCAGTACATGCACCTCAACACCCAACTTCATGAACACCACATCAGAGTGAATGATGCGACTGAACCGCGTGCGCTGGAGCCACCAGTGAGCGGCCAGTAGCTCATTGAGGCCCTTTGTGTTGTATGCGCTTGGTTTCAAGCTTCTAAGACCTTCCAATTTCAAGCTATGAAGGAAAAGTGAAGACACGTTTACTTTTCATATTTCATGACAGTTGGCTGAGACGGCCAAAACATGCGCTCGTGGAAACTTTTTTCAAAATCCACTTTGGGCTTGTAAGATGTTGTAAAGTGACTTTCTGTCACAATGTGTAGTATCTTTTCCTGATATAATATGTGGGTAAAACTTACTGGAGACGGTGAGTCTAGTTTTCTGTGAGAAAGCTGATGACTGTTACAGTACGGCTATGTATAGACAGCCATATAAGGCAGTTGGTGTCTTAGGTTAGATCTTTAGGCCCAACTGGTCATCCTAAAACTGACCAGGGCTAAATTCAGGCAAGAAGGCCTTCAGTTGGTGGTCAGTTTGAGTGACAACACCAGTAGAACAGTGTATGTGTGTGGAGTATAAAAGCTCACTCAAAGATTTGTCAAGAGAGCATGCTTCATGAACCATGGCTTGGGTGAATAAAGCTATCACAATCTTCAGTATTCTTTCATCTTGGAAGTTTCATTTTTGGACTATTGAATAAACCATAATTTGACACGACATATTGGCGACCACCGAAGGGACCTTGTAAGGACTTAAACAAAAGGTAGGACAGTCTCACCGCCTTGATGGTCAGGAGGTCAGGGGAGAGGCTGATGTGCACAACTTAAACAAAAGTAAGCGCTTTGCTTAATTAGCAGCCTCTCCTTTGATCAATTGGCTCACTGAGGTATGGCTGTACTAGAAGTCCTCCTGTAGAAGAGCCCTATTTCTAAAATATAAAGTAAATGATACTGAAGATTGTGGGAAAAGCTTTATGGTGGTGTGTGTAGTGTTAGTGTGTGTTGCATGAGGTACAAGCACTCTAACAGAGAGTGGCTTGGAAGTAGTTGGAAGACCTGGGTCATTAGCAAATAGAATTAAGAGTATTGTTGTGGCAAGCCAAAATATTTTTGTGTACAGAGACTATTATATAGCAGGGCTATTGTATATAAGAGATTTAATACTGCGAGGCGGTCAGAGAATATAACATAGCTGGGCTATTGTAGATAAGAGATAAAAAGATTTAATACTGCGAGGCGGTCAGAGAATATAACATAGCCGGGCTATTGTAGATAAGAGATAAAAAGATTTAATACTGCGAGGCGGTCAGATTTTATAATACAGCAGGGCTGTCAGAGATATAATAAGGATCCTCGAGGAAATGGTAAAAGGCCAGTGACTGGTTTTATGAATGAAACGAAGTTCTTCTCATGTGTGTGTGTGTGTGTAAAGGCCTGTGTGTAAAAATAGCTATGGAATGTCTGGTGTGAATCTTGGTGAGGAATAGAGGATGTCTGATGAAACCTTCACTAAGGTTGCTTTCATACTGGGTCCGGTCCAGCGGACCTAGTGTGAATGGGCCCTAGGTTTAATGATTAAGCAATCTAGAGACTGATTTTTAGAAGGGGAAAATATTTCACTTTGGTGATGTTTAAAACTGTAAGTGTTGTGTTGAAGGTTTGGTCTTTCATGATCAAAACATTAGAAATGATTGATAAAGAGAATGTGGTAGTGGGAAATTGTTCTTCCACTTGATACCTACTAAGTAATGTGCGTGGTTTAAAAGTTGGTAACGGCAGATCAGAATGACAGAGTTCTGAATACAGTGGACAGATGTCCGCTGAAATGGATTGATGCTGGCTGAGGAGTACCTCAAGCTGAGTATATTGTGATAAAGAAAGACAAAACAGGTGGAGGTTTCAAAAGGCTGTGAAGGAGTGATTGAGATAACTCTTAAACTTTAGAGTTATAGAAGTTTAAGTAATAGTATAAACGAAAATAAGCTGAAATAGCAGTAACAATGTAATAGCCTGTTATAAAAATAGATTGTCAAAAGGAAAGCGTCATTGCTTGACACTGGGGGGCTGCCGTGGTGGTCATCTTGACCTGTTGGGATTTGTGTGTTGTAACTATGTCTAAGAGAGAGACACAAGTCTGGTGGTTGATGGTTGTTGATGTTGGAGAATGTATGGCTCCATTTTGAATGATTGTGATGATAAAGAGGGTTTACATGTTTTGGTGTTAAACTGTAGTTTATTGGTATATAGATAGCATAGGAGTAGTTCAATTCATGAGGTGTCTTGATTGTCTGGCATGTCTGGTGTTTTTAGGGTGATGTTGGGGTTGAGAGGTCATTTCAAGTAGCCTTGGGACTATTATTAGAGTAAGCTGTGGCCTGGTGGAGGAAGGCTGTATATGTGCTATGGGCTATTTTGGATGAGCACTGTGCCAAATGGAACTTTTATATGTTGGGGTTATTTACTTTTAAAAGATGCCAATACAACATATAGAATGCATCGATTTGAGTAATCAAGTGTTATGGTGAAGTAGAGTTTGAGATCCAGGCTTTGGAGGACCACTTACGGCAGTTCTAGGTGTTGTGGAATGTTGTTGTGTCCAGTATTGATTAAAAGACTGATATATATTACTGTATGTAGTAAGAGGTTGGTAATTTATTTATTTATGTGTACTTATAGGTTACATTATAAGGTAAAGGTATAAGCTACTGTTTAAGATCTTTAAAAGTGTTGCACTGGTATGGGCAAGGTCATCTGGCTAAAAAGCTGGTGTGTGAAAAAGGTTTATTAACAGGTTTGAAGAAAAAATAAAAATAAAAATAAGAAAAATCATTGCGGGCTATAGGCTATTGTCATATCCTACCCAAGTTGTCCTTTGTGTTAAGTGTTGAAAAGAGCTCATCGGGGGGTTTATGTTGTTTACAGTGTCATTGTGTGTAGAATAATTTACATGTGATAATAATCGAAATAGATTTTGTTTTGACAGTAAGACTGAAGAAAAGACTGACTCAGACTGACTCAGACTGACATACGACTGTTAGGATGACTACTACGCAGGAAATAATTTAGATTATGGGAATATTTATGTTTTTGCAAACTTTCAAGAGGAATTTATTCCTACTTTGGAAATGTAGTTTCCGATGGTGAAAGTGTTTAAACAATATGGTGTAAAGTTAGCAAATATTGCTGGCATTGTTGGGTTGCTAAGCTGTTTGGCCTTTGAGTACTAGTGGGTAAGTTGGTTGTGGTTAAAATGTCATAAGGAAGGTAATATTGTGATAAATGAATTGGTTATAGCAAAAAATGTTTGTAAAACGTACTGTGGGTTGTAATTATGCTAAAAAAGACTACGAATAGCTTAATGTTTTATGTACTAATCACAGGTATGGTACATTGATTTACAGTATGTTTGGCTGATTTTGACAGGTATGGTATACATAAAGGGTGAGTATATCCAGCCAATACATAGCACTTATACTTAGATATATTTAATATACTGATGCTATATGTGCTTGTACTTGTAGCCAGGATGTTCAGAGGCTACATGACAAATTGCAGTTAATAGAATCCATTTAGCAAATGTAATGTTTCCCGTTTAGTAAATGTATCTAGTTTATAGAGCAATATAAAATAACTATACGAGGCTTACATAGGAAATTATACTTCAAATGCATTTGTGTTTTCTTGATAAAAGGTGGCCCATACGAGAATTAATTGATTTAAAACTGTTAAAGCAAAGATCAGGGATTACATAATACTATCTTATATGTAATATATAAGACAAATCAATAGGAAGAAATAGGTTAGTCACAGTGTAAATTATACTTATTTAATAAGGCAGGGCCTAAGATATAGAAGTAAGAAGATGACTTGGGAGTGAGTGACCATAGTTGATGGGGAAATAACAGAAGTATGGATATAAGAAAATAATGGATAAAGGCTGAAGCTTTATGATAAATTACATAAGGGCAAGGTAAAGTAAATGATAGAGATGTACTTTAATGAAACATACACTCTGCCTTCAGCATGAGGTCCTCATCATCTCCAGCTAAATGGTAAATATAAAGATAATGTTGCCTCTTATATCTAAGGGAAGACAGGTATGCCAGTCGTAAGGACATGCTGATGTGCAAGGGTTAATCCAAGCTGACTCCCTGTCCTGACCAAGTTCTGAGCAAGTTCAGCACAACTGTGCTGAGTATGGACAAACTAAACTGAGAATTTTAAAGCTTTTGTCAAGGCGACAGTGGCTTTCTGGAGAGCAAAGATGGAACATGAACGTACAATGGAAGCTCCTGCAGAATCAACTACATGCGTTAAACACCAATGGCAAATCAAGTCTCCCTATCTGTGCAGCACCAACCCCAATGCAACTGAGGCAAGGCTACCACCAGTTTGCTATGATTGCAAAAAGACTGGACAATGGACACATCTTCAGAAACTGTCTGAAAGAAAACAGGACAGGGAGAGGGAGGAGGCACCTAGGCACTGAGGGATGAACCCGACAGGTATACTGTTCTCTTCCTTTTGATATAATATATCTTTATGGAGGCTTAGAGAATTCTACAGGAGAAGGTTGGATACCTATATTATAAGAGGGAGTGATGAGGAAACCACGCTGAAGGAATTTTGGTAATAATAACACATGGGTAAGTCCACATTTAATTTATGACTTACTCCAATTTTTAGTATACATTGATTCTTGTTTTGAATAACAGTAATGGCTGTTTAATTAAAATTGTAAAGGCAAATGTTCTGATCAAAGTAAGTGACATCTCATCTTATGTCAAATAACACCTCCATTCATGTTTTAGAACAGGTGGTGTAAGAAGGTAAGGATAACTTAAATTCGCCATAGGTATTCTTACTTCAAAGATTGCTTCTGGACCTGGTGGTCACTCACGCTCAATAAGTCTAATGTAGAATAATTCAGTTTATTTTTAGGGGAAGTAAAGTTTGAAGGAATAATAAATGCTCTAACATATGTTCTACGTATACATATTGGGATGCTAAGAAGTCCCATATACTGCACTACAACATTAGATAATAAAAATGATAATTAAAAAGGATAATGATAGAATATGTAAAGAACCAGGTTCTACCGACGACCGAAGGTAGGGCTAGAGGTGAGCTGAAGTTTCTGACAAATAATAAATGATAAACGTATATGGAACTGCAGTTGGAAACTAGCCTAAGGCTAGCTCTAGTGCAATGCATCAAATGTTCACCTTTATGTATTAATTGCACACTGTCCCCTCTAATTAAAATTGAAATTGAAATTGAATTGAATTAAATTGCAGAAAATTTGAAACAAGGTATGTTGTAGATATAAAATTACTGTATATCATAGGGAACCTAGCCACCTTACTCTTAGTCTCGAAGTACAATTCCAGAAGTGTGAAGTAAGATCATATGCAACATAAATGTAATTGGAAAATATAATAAAATAGATAGATAAATACATAAACTAAAATCAATTAAAACGTATTATTGCCAATTTAGAGAAACTTGTTTAGCCTTTATGCGAAGAAAGATAGAATCAAGATGGTCATAAGAAATTTTTAGAAGATTAAAGAATGTTCACCATTATGAAAAATAGAAAATCTTTTCATCATTGACAAGATGTAGGCCGTTCTAGGAGGAATGGGGGCCTACCGACACCATTGTGCTGCTGAAAGTGACAAAGGGGGGTGAACCCTACAGTAGGTATGATGGTTGTATGCTACTAACAAGGTACCTTCCCCACAGATATTATACATGTTCATCTTCAATGCGCATGATTGGGATTCATGCGCAAGGGGGGAGGTGAAGGTGAAGAGAGGACATTTTTCAATGAATGTTTTGGATCATTTTTACAGGAAGTTATTGATGTCTCTCTAACACAGTGTCATATGTGATGTCTTCATAATATTAGGTAAGAAATAGTAACTAAGTCATTAGGACAAATAACTGTCATAGAAGGACCATTTAAACATTTAGTGATTGATTACATTGACATGATAAAAGTAACAAACAGACACCCATACATGTTGATAGTGGTTTGCAGGGTTTTCAAAGTGTGTGGAATTTTGTTCAGGTCAGTCCTGATAGTAAAACAGTAATTAACTTTTGCATTAAAGAAATGATTCCTAGGTTTGGGATATGATGTCATCAGATAATGGAGCAACTTAATGACAACCGTCAAGTAACTGACTCTTCATCGTGTTAAAGATATAGATTTTGTCTGTTTAGTTTACCTAATCTATTACATAGTTGGGTTATCAGAGATTAACAAAAGGGTATTATCTTTGCATTTAGCTATTTATACTTCAGATGACTAATGTTTTAGTGTTGAATACTTTGATAGTTCCAAATTCATAGGCTAGCTAACTATAATTTATGTGTAAGTCCTATGGAAGAAATTATAGGAAATAGGAGAACAATACAGTATATAGTCTGGAGAGTAGGTGTACAGTATTTGCAGGTGCTCAAGTGATCCTGTCTACAACAAAATGCAGAGGAAACATACAGAGTGATATAGGCCACTTTAATAGTGGAAAATAGGAATCAAGAACCCAAAGATGAAGGAACAGAATCAAATGATGATGGTGCATCAGGAAAACAAGAACAGGATGCCGGAGAGACCTTTCCGGAGAGGCCGAGTCAGAATTCATTTCTCCCAAAGCAACAAAGCCGAGGGTTGGACAGAAATGATTCTGGCATTGGTGGGTATAGTGTTTTTGGCATGTATGCTCCTGTTCCCTCTGTTGGCTCTAGACTTTCAAGCGATGTATCCAGTCTGGAAGGGGGGAGTTTGGATCAACAACCCCTGTCCCAACAACAACAACCAGGAGCAGAGCTTAGAAATGCCGGATCTGACATCTCACAATCCAACCACATCACCAACCTACCAGGAAGTGAGTCAGGTATCTGTATCAGTAATCCCCAGCCAGCCACCGACAACAACAGGCACATCCTCAACCCAGGAGGAGATGAACCTGTTATCCGTTCCGATGAGTACCACTCCATCACCGACAACAGCGAATACACCGACAATTCATCAGGAGATAAGCCAGCCACGGATCGACGGTCAGGTGTCTGTAACGCCACCAAAGGACAATTAAGTGTCCAACGATGCTTTAACTGAAGTCAATGCCATTCAAGCCATCCCTACTACGGTGAAAACCAATGAGCAATCCAGCACCACACTAGAGGATAAGTTTGTATTACTAACAACAATAACTAGTGTAAAAGATGTGAAAACTAATCCTAACCTATCAGGGGATAATGTAATAACTGAACCACGTGAGAAAAGAGTAGTTAAGGAAAGATATGAGTTGTCAATAGATACTTTATGGGAAGATAGCCAAGTCATGTGTTTGATAGCATTAATAACTACTTCTACAGAAGCAGTAAATGATAACATTTGTGAAGGGCTAGTGTTGAGTTAACGGAAGTAGATGTAGGAATATGTGTGCTTCTTTTTGTGTTTGTGTTTTCTTTGTTTCTTCCTTGTCTAAGATCAAAAGTGCTCAAAATAATGGCTGGAAGGAATGGAATGCAAATGCCCCTGTTGTTGATAAAGGATGAACAAATGACAAGCTTGTTGGAAGGAAACACCTGATATGGAAATGGCGACAGGTCAGCCAATGATGCCGCAGCTAACTTTTCTCATTGAGGATTGGAGGTGGGAGGAGGATGCAGAAGGCAATGCTGGAAGTGATACCAGTTCTCTTGCCAATGATGCCAATACTACCTCTGGCTAATATAATGGCCAAAGGATTACAGGAAGATTTGTTTTTGCAGCAGTCGTAAACACACCTCACACTTGAAGCGCAGCATCCAACGCGTATTTATACATTTGCGTATGCATTGACACCCATCCCCAAGAAAACAAAGACTGGACATTATTGTGTGAAATTGAGTGTTTGCATGTTGATAAGAATTTGTGGATGATAGTAACCAATTGAGTGTGTGGTCCTACATTTAGCAAAAGCATAGATTATGAGAGGAAAAGCCCATCAAAATCATTGATGTGAAATTCATTTGCTTATGTGCTGTGATATTATGGGAATGGGAAAAGCATATGTGTAGTAGAAGGGAAGTTTCTCCTCTTGCTTGTGTAGACAAGTGCCGCTGCCACGGCAGGGTAATGGAAGAATTTTCCTTTAACGGTTTTCTCCTCCAGTGATGACTGAGGTTTTCCGTTAAAGTTTTCGCTCCCATCGAAAGGAATTGAAATTTGTCATTCCAATTGGTAATGATTACTACACTCTTTGATTTTATTTTAGAGTGGGATTGGAATAAGGCTACTTGTACTGAAATGTACATATAATTGTTGTAAGTGGTTCTTAGTAGTATCAGTTGATGTTGAACCACCAGTTGTGTTATTAGAAAATTGATAGTTGACTTATCTGTGGTAACATAGAACAAATTTTGGTTAAACGTAAACATGGATCCACTTGTGCTCAACGACTGCATTAGTATTGATAAAATAATGAATACAGTAAGGATAAAGGTTTTGCAGTTGTCTGAGTACTGGTGTACTCAAAGGGGGGAATATGTAGTATCTTTTCCTGATATAATATGTGGGTAAAACTTACTGGAGACGGTGAGTCTAGTTTTCTGTGAGAAAGCTGATGACTGTTACAGTACGGCTATGTATAGACAGCCATATAAGGCAGTTGGTGTCTTAGGTTAGATCTTTAGGCCCAACTGGTCATCCTAAAACTGACCAGGGCTAAATTCAGGCAAGAAGGCCTTCAGTTGGTGGTCAGTTTGAGTGACAACACCAGTAGAACAGTGTATGTGTGTGGAGTATAAAAGCTCACTCAAAGATTTGTCAAGAGAGCATGCTTCATGAACCATGGCTTGGGTGAATAAAGCTATCACAATCTTCAGTATTCTTTCATCTTGGAAGTTTCATTTTTGGACTATTGAATAAACCATAATTTGACACGACAAATGCAGTACATGCACCTCAACACCCAACTTCATGAACACCACATCAGAGTGAATGATGCGACTGAACCGCGTGCGCTGGAGCCACCAGTGAGCGGCCAGTAGCTCATTGAGGCCCTTTGTGTTGTATGCCCTTGGTTTCAAGCTTCTAAGACCTTCCAATTTCAAGCTATGAAGGAAAAGTGAAGACACGTTTACTTTTCATATTTCATGACAGTTGGCTGAGACGGCCAAAACATGCGCTCGTGGAAACTTTTTTCAAAATCCACTTTGGGCTTGTAAGATGTTGTAAAGTGACTTTCTGTCACAATGCAGTACATGCACCTCAACACCCAACTTCATGAACACCACATCAGAGTGAATGATGCGACTGAACCGCGTGCGCTGGAGCCACCAGTGAGCGGCCAGTAGCTCATTGAGGCCCTTTGTGTTGTATGCGCTTGGTTTCAAGCTTCTAAGACCTTCCAATTTCAAGCTATGAAGGAAAAGTGAAGACACGTTTACTTTTCATATTTCATGACAGTTGGCTGAGACGGCCAAAACATGCGCTCGTGGAAACTTTTTTCAAAATCCACTTTGGGCTTGTAAGATGTTGTAAAGTGACTTTCTGTCACAATGCAGTACATGCACCTCAACACCCAACTTCATGAACACCACATCAGAGTGAATGATGCGACTGAACCGCGTGCGCTGGAGCCACCAGTGAGCGGCCAGTAGCTCATTGAGGCCCTTTGTGTTGTATGCGCTTGGTTTCAAGCTTCTAAGACCTTCCAATTTCAAGCTATGAAGGAAAAGTGAAGACACGTTTACTTTTCATATTTCATGACAGTTGGCTGAGACGGCCAAAACATGCGCTCGTGGAAACTTTTTTCAAAATCCACTTTGGGCTTGTAAGATGTTGTAAAGTGACTTTCTGTCACAATGCAGTACATGCACCTCAACACCCAACTTCATGAACACCACATCAGAGTGAATGATGCGACTGAACCGCGTGCGCTGGAGCCACCAGTGAGCGGCCAGTAGCTCATTGAGGCCCTTTGTGTTGTATGCGCTTGGTTTCAAGCTTCTAAGACCTTCCAATTTCAAGCTATGAAGGAAAAGTGAAGACACGTTTACTTTTCATATTTCATGACAGTTGGCTGAGACGGCCAAAACATGCGCTCGTGGAAACTTTTTTCAAAATCCACTTTGGGCTTGTAAGATGTTGTAAAGTGACTTTCTGTCACAATGCAGTACATGCACCTCAACACCCAACTTCATGAACACCACATCAGAGTGAATGATGCGACTGAACCGCGTGCGCTGGAGCCACCAGTCAGCGGCCAGTAGCTCATTGAGGCCCTTTGTGTTGTATGCGCTTGGTTTCAAGCTTCTAAGACCTTCCAATTTCAAGCTATGAAGGAAAAGTGAAGACACGTTTACTTTTCATATTTCATGACAGTTGGCTGAGACGGCCAAAACATGCGCTCGTGGAAACTTTTTTCAAAATCCACTTTGGGCTTGTAAGATGTTGTAAAGTGACTTTCTGTCACAATGCAGTACATGCACCTCAACACCCAACTTCATGAACACCACATCAGAGTGAATGATGCGACTGAACCGCGTGCGCTGGAGCCACCAGTGAGCGGCCAGTAGCTCATTGAGGCCCTTTGTGTTGTATGCGTTTGGTTTCAAGCTTCTAAGACCTTCCAATTTCAAGCTATGAAGGAAAAGTGAAGACACGTTTACTTTTCATATTTCATGACAGTTGGCTGAGACGGCCAAAACATGCGCTCGTGGAAACTTTTTTCAAAATCCACTTTGGGCTTGTAAGATGTTGTAAAGTGACTTTCTGTCACAATGCACTACATGCACCTCAACACCCAACTTCATGAACACCACATCAGAGTGAATGATGCGACTGAACCGCGTGCGCTGGAGCCACCAGTGAGCGGCCAGTAGCTCATTGAGGCCCTTTGTGTTGTATGCGCTTGGTTTCAAGCTTCTAAGACCTTCCAATTTCAAGCTATGAAGGAAAAGTGAAGACACGTTTACTTTTCATATTTCATGACAGTTGGCTGAGACGGCCAAAACATGCGCTCGTGGAAACTTTTTTCAAAATCCACTTTGGGCTTGTAAGATGTTGTAAAGTGACTTTCTGTCACAATGCAGTACATGCACCTCAACACCCAACTTCATGAACACCACATCAGAGTGAATGATGCGACTGAACCGCGTGCGCTGGAGCCACCAGTGAGCGGCCAGTAGCTCATTGAGGCCCTTTGTGTTGTATGCGCTTGGTTTCAAGCTTCTAAGACCTTCCAATTTCAAGCTATGAAGGAAAAGTGAAGACACGTTTACTTTTCATATTTCATGACAGTTGGCTGAGACGGCCAAAACATGCGCTCGTGGAAACTTTTTTCAAAATCCACTTTGGGCTTGTAAGATGTTGTAAAGTGACTTTCTGTCACAATGCAGTACATGCACCTCAACACCCAACTTCATGAACACCACATCAGAGTGAATGATGCGACTGAACCGCGTGCGCTGGAGCCACCAGTGAGCGGCCAGTAGCTCATTGAGGCCCTTTGTGTTGTATGCGCTTGGTTTCAAGCTTCTAAGACCTTCCAATTTCAAGCTATGAAGGAAAAGTGAAGACACGTTTACTTTTCATATTTCATGACAGTTGGCTGAGACGGCCAAAACATGCGCTCGTGGAAACTTTTTTCAAAATCCACTTTGGGCTTGTAAGATGTTGTAAAGTGACTTTCTGTCACAATGCAGTACATGCACCTCAACACCCAACTTCATGAACACCACATCAGAGTGAATGATGCGACTGAACCGCGTGCGCTGGAGCCACCAGTGAGCGGCCAGTAGCTCATTGAGGCTCTTTGTGTTGTATGCGCTTGGTTTCAAGCTTCTAAGACCTTCCAATTTCAAGCTATGAAGGAAAAGTGAAGACACGTTTACTTTTCATATTTCATGACAGTTGGCTGAGACGGCCAAAACATGCGCTCGTGGAAACTTTTTTCAAAATCCACTTTGGGCTTGTAAGATGTTGTAAAGTGACTTTCTGTCACAATGCAGTACATGCACCTCAACACCCAACTTCATGAACACCACATCAGAGTGAATGATGCGACTGAACCGCGTGCGCTGGAGCCACCAGTGAGCGGCCAGTAGCTCATTGAGGCCCTTTGTGTTGTATGCGCTTGGTTTCAAGCTTCTAAGACCTTCCAATTTCAAGCTATGAAGGAAAAGTGAAGACACGTTTACTTTTCATATTTCATGACAGTTGGCTGAGACGGCCAAAACATGCGCTCGTGGAAACTTTTTTCAAAATCCACTTTGGGCTTGTAAGATGTTGTAAAGTGACTTTCTGTCACAATGCAGTACATGCACCTCAACACCCAACTTCATGAACACCACATCAGAGTGAATGATGCGACTGAACCGCGTGCGCTGGAGCCACCAGTGAGCGGCCAGTAGCTCATTGAGGCCCTTTGTGTTGTATGCGCTTGGTTTCAAGCTTCTAAGACCTTCCAATTTCAAGCTATGAAGGAAAAGTGAAGACACGTTTACTTTTCATATTTCATGACAGTTGGCTGAGACGGCCAAAACATGCGCTCGTGGAAACTTTTTTCAAAATCCACTTTGGGCTTGTAAGATGTTGTAAAGTGACTTTCTGTCACAATGCAGTACATGCACCTCAACACCCAACTTCATGAACACCACATCAGAGTGAATGATGCGACTGAACCGCGTGCGCTGGAGCCACCAGTGAGCGGCCAGTAGCTCATTGAGGCCCTTTGTGTTGTATGCGTTTGGTTTCAAGCTTCTAAGACCTTCCAATTTCAAGCTATGAAGGAAAAGTGAAGACACGTTTACTTTTCATATTTCATGACAGTTGGCTGAGACGGCCAAAACATGCGCTCGTGGAAACTTTTTTCAAAATCCACTTTGGGCTTGTAAGATGTTGTAAAGTGACTTTCTGTCACAATGCAGTACATGCACCTCAACACCCAACTTCATGAACACCACATCAGAGTGAATGATGCGACTGAACCGCGTGCGCTGGAGCCACCAGTGAGCGGCCAGTAGCTCATTGAGGCCCTTTGTGTTGTATGCGCTTGGTTTCAAGCTTCTAAGACCTTCCAATTTCAAGCTATGAAGGAAAAGTGAAGACACGTTTACTTTTCATATTTCATGACAGTTGGCTGAGACGGCCAAAACATGCGCTCGTGGAAACTTTTTTCAAAATCCACTTTGGGCTTGTAAGATGTTGTAAAGTGACTTTCTGTCACAATGCAGTACATGCACCTCAACACCCAACTTCATGAACACCACATCAGAGTGAATGATGCGACTGAACCGCGTGCGCTGGAGCCACCAGTGAGCGGCCAGTAGCTCATTGAGGCCCTTTGTGTTGTATGCGTTTGGTTTCAAGCTTCTAAGACCTTCCAATTTCAAGCTATGAAGGAAAAGTGAAGACACGTTTACTTTTCATATTTCATGACAGTTGGCTGAGACGGCCAAAACATGCGCTCGTGGAAACTTTTTTCAAAATCCACTTTGGGCTTGTAAGATGTTGTAAAGTGACTTTCTGTCACAATGCAGTACATGCACCTCAACACCCAACTTCATGAACACCACATCAGAGTGAATGATGCGACTGAACCGCGTGCGCTGGAGCCACCAGTGAGCGGCCAGTAGCTCATTGAGGCCCTTTGTGTTGTATGCGCTTGGTTTCAAGCTTCTAAGACCTTCCAATTTCAAGCTATGAAGGAAAAGTGAAGACACGTTTACTTTTCATATTTCATGACAGTTGGCTGAGACGGCCAAAACATGCGCTCGTGGAAACTTTTTTCAAAATCCACTTTGGGCTTGTAAGATGTTGTAAAGTGACTTTCTGTCACAATGCAGTACATGCACCTCAACACCCAACTTCATGAACACCACATCAGAGTGAATGATGCGACTGAACCGCGTGCGCTGGAGCCACCAGTGAGCGGCCAGTAGCTCATTGAGGCCCTTTGTGTTGTATGCGCTTGGTTTCAAGCTTCTAAGACCTTCCAATTTCAAGCTATGAAGGAAAAGTGAAGACACGTTTACTTTTCATATTTCATGACAGTTGGCTGAGACGGCCAAAACATGCGCTCGTGGAAACTTTTTTCAAAATCCACTTTGGGCTTGTAAGATGTTGTAAAGTGACTTTCTGTCACAATGCAGTACATGCACCTCAACACCCAACTTCATGAACACCACATCAGAGTGAATGATGCGACTGAACCGCGTGCGCTGGAGCCACCAGTGAGCGGCCAGTAGCTCATTGAGGCCCTTTGTGTTGTATGCGCTTGGTTTCAAGCTTCTAAGACCTTCCAATTTCAAGCTATGAAGGAAAAGTGAAGACACGTTTACTTTTCATATTTCATGACAGTTGGCTGAGACGGCCAAAACATGCGCTCGTGGAAACTTTTTTCAAAATCCACTTTGGGCTTGTAAGATGTTGTAAAGTGACTTTCTGTCACAATGCAGTACATGCACCTCAACACCCAACTTCATGAACACCACATCAGAGTGAATGATGCGACTGAACCGCGTGCGCTGGAGCCACCAGTGAGCGGCCAGTAGCTCATTGAGGCCCTTTGTGTTGTATGCGCTTGGTTTCAAGCTTCTAAGACCTTCCAATTTCAAGCTATGAAGGAAAAGTGAAGACACGTTTACTTTTCATATTTCATGACAGTTGGCTGAGACGGCCAAAACATGCGCTCGTGGAAACTTTTTTCAAAATCCACTTTGGGCTTGTAAGATGTTGTAAAGTGACTTTCTGTCACAATGCAGTACATGCACCTCAACACCCAACTTCATGAACACCACATCAGAGTGAATGATGCGACTGAACCGCGTGCGCTGGAGCCACCAGTGAGCGGCCAGTAGCTCATTGAGGCCCTTTGTGTTGTATGCGCTTGGTTTCAAGCTTCTAAGACCTTCCAATTTCAAGCTATGAAGGAAAAGTGAAGACACGTTTACTTTTCATATTTCATGACAGTTGGCTGAGACGGCCAAAACATGCGCTCGTGGAAACTTTTTTCAAAATCCACTTTGGGCTTGTAAGATGTTGTAAAGTGACTTTCTGTCACAATGCAGTACATGCACCTCAACACCCAACTTCATGAACACCACATCAGAGTGAATGATGCGACTGAACCGCGTGCGCTGGAGCCACCAGTGAGCGGCCAGTAGCTCATTGAGGCCCTTTGTGTTGTATGCGCTTGGTTTCAAGCTTCTAAGACCTTCCAATTTCAAGCTATGAAGGAAAAGTGAAGACACGTTTACTTTTCATATTTCATGACAGTTGGCTGAGACGGCCAAAACATGCGCTCGTGGAAACTTTTTTCAAAATCCACTTTGGGCTTGTAAGATGTTGTAAAGTGACTTTCTGTCACAATGCAGTACATGCACCTCAACACCCAACTTCATGAACACCACATCAGAGTGAATGATGCGACTGAACCGCGTGCGCTGGAGCCACCAGTGAGCGGCCAGTAGCTCATTGAGGCCCTTTGTGTTGTATGCGCTTGGTTTCAAGCTTCTAAGACCTTCCAATTTCAAGCTATGAAGGAAAAGTGAAGACACGTTTACTTTTCATATTTCATGACAGTTGGCTGAGACGGCCAAAACATGCGCTCGTGGAAACTTTTTTCAAAATCCACTTTGGGCTTGTAAGATGTTGTAAAGTGACTTTCTGTCACAATGCAGTACATGCACCTCAACACCCAACTTCATGAACACCACATCAGAGTGAATGATGCGACTGAACCGCGTGCGCTGGAGCCACCAGTGAGCGGCCAGTAGCTCATTGAGGCCCTTTGTGTTGTATGCGCTTGGTTTCAAGCTTCTAAGACCTTCCAATTTCAAGCTATGAAGGAAAAGTGAAGACACGTTTACTTTTCATATTTCATGACAGTTGGCTGAGACGGCCAAAACATGCGCTCGTGGAAACTTTTTTCAAAATCCACTTTGGGCTTGTAAGATGTTGTAAAGTGACTTTCTGTCACAATGCAGTACATGCACCTCAACACCCAACTTCATGAACACCACATCAGAGTGAATGATGCGACTGAACCGCGTGCGCTGGAGCCACCAGTGAGCGGCCAGTAGCTCATTGAGGCCCTTTGTGTTGTATGCGCTTGGTTTCAAGCTTCTAAGACCTTCCAATTTCAAGCTATGAAGGAAAAGTGAAGACACGTTTACTTTTCATATTTCATGACAGTTGGCTGAGACGGCCAAAACATGCGCTCGTGGAAACTTTTTTCAAAATCCACTTTGGGCTTGTAAGATGTTGTAAAGTGACTTTCTGTCACAATGCAGTACATGCACCTCAACACCCAACTTCATGAACACCACATCAGAGTGAATGATGCGACTGAACCGCGTGCGCTGGAGCCACCAGTGAGCGGCCAGTAGCTCATTGAGGCCCTTTGTGTTGTATGCGCTTGGTTTCAAGCTTCTAAGACCTTCCAATTTCAAGCTATGAAGGAAAAGTGAAGACACGTTTACTTTTCATATTTCATGACAGTTGGCTGAGACGGCCAAAACATGCGCTCGTGGAAACTTTTTTCAAAATCCACTTTGGGCTTGTAAGATGTTGTAAAGTGACTTTCTGTCACAATGCAGTACATGCACCTCAACACCCAACTTCATGAACACCACATCAGAGTGAATGATGCGACTGAACCGCGTGCGCTGGAGCCACCAGTGAGCGGCCAGTAGCTCATTGAGGCCCTTTGTGTTGTATGCGTTTGGTTTCAAGCTTCTAAGACCTTCCAATTTCAAGCTATGAAGGAAAAGTGAAGACACGTTTACTTTTCATATTTCATGACAGTTGGCTGAGACGGCCAAAACATGCGCTCGTGGAAACTTTTTTCAAAATCCACTTTGGGCTTGTAAGATGTTGTAAAGTGACTTTCTGTCACAATGCAGTACATGCACCTCAACACCCAACTTCATGAACACCACATCAGAGTGAATGATGCGACTGAACCGCGTGCGCTGGAGCCACCAGTGAGCGGCCAGTAGCTCATTGAGGCCCTTTGTGTTGTATGCGCTTGGTTTCAAGCTTCTAAGACCTTCCAATTTCAAGCTATGAAGGAAAAGTGAAGACACGTTTACTTTTCATATTTCATGACAGTTGGCTGAGACGGCCAAAACATGCGCTCGTGGAAACTTTTTTCAAAATCCACTTTGGGCTTGTAAGATGTTGTAAAGTGACTTTCTGTCACAATGCAGTACATGCACCTCAACACCCAACTTCATGAACACCACATCAGAGTGAATGATGCGACTGAACCGCGTGCGCTGGAGCCACCAGTGAGCGGCCAGTAGCTCATTGAGGCCCTTTGTGTTGTATGCGCTTGGTTTCAAGCTTCTAAGACCTTCCAATTTCAAGCTATGAAGGAAAAGTGAAGACACGTTTACTTTTCATATTTCATGACAGTTGGCTGAGACGGCCAAAACATGCGCTCGTGGAAACTTTTTTCAAAATCCACTTTGGGCTTGTAAGATGTTGTAAAGTGACTTTCTGTCACAATGCAGTACATGCACCTCAACACCCAACTTCATGAACACCACATCAGAGTGAATGATGCGACTGAACCGCGTGCGCTGGAGCCACCAGTGAGCGGCCAGTAGCTCATTGAGGCCCTTTGTGTTGTATGCGCTTGGTTTCAAGCTTCTAAGACCTTCCAATTTCAAGCTATGAAGGAAAAGTGAAGACACGTTTACTTTTCATATTTCATGACAGTTGGCTGAGACGGCCAAAACATGCGCTCGTGGAAACTTTTTTCAAAATCCACTTTGGGCTTGTAAGATGTTGTAAAGTGACTTTCTGTCACAATGCAGTACATGCACCTCAACACCCAACTTCATGAACACCACATCAGAGTGAATGATGCGACTGAACCGCGTGCGCTGGAGCCACCAGTGAGCGGCCAGTAGCTCATTGAGGCTCTTTGTGTTGTATGCGCTTGGTTTCAAGCTTCTAAGACCTTCCAATTTCAAGCTATGAAGGAAAAGTGAAGACACGTTTACTTTTCATATTTCATGACAGTTGGCTGAGACGGCCAAAACATGCGCTCGTGGAAACTTTTTTCAAAATCCACTTTGGGCTTGTAAGATGTTGTAAAGTGACTTTCTGTCACAATGCACTACATGCACCTCAACACCCAACTTCATGAACACCACATCAGAGTGAATGATGCGACTGAACCGCGTGCGCTGGAGCCACCAGTGAGCGGCCAGTAGCTCATTGAGGCCCTTTGTGTTGTATGCGCTTGGTTTCAAGCTTCTAAGACCTTCCAATTTCAAGCTATGAAGGAAAAGTGAAGACACGTTTACTTTTCATATTTCATGACAGTTGGCTGAGACGGCCAAAACATGCGCTCGTGGAAACTTTTTTCAAAATCCACTTTGGGCTTGTAAGATGTTGTAAAGTGACTTTCTGTCACAATGCAGTACATGCACCTCAACACCCAACTTCATGAACACCACATCAGAGTGAATGATGCGACTGAACCGCGTGCGCTGGAGCCACCAGTGAGCGGCCAGTAGCTCATTGAGGCCCTTTGTGTTGTATGCGCTTGGTTTCAAGCTTCTAAGACCTTCCAATTTCAAGCTATGAAGGAAAAGTGAAGACACGTTTACTTTTCATATTTCATGACAGTTGGCTGAGACGGCCAAAACATGCGCTCGTGGAAACTTTTTTCAAAATCCACTTTGGGCTTGTAAGATGTTGTAAAGTGACTTTCTGTCACAATGCAGTACATGCACCTCAACACCCAACTTCATGAACACCACATCAGAGTGAATGATGCGACTGAACCGCGTGCGCTGGAGCCACCAGTGAGCGGCCAGTAGCTCATTGAGGCCCTTTGTGTTGTATGCGCTTGGTTTCAAGCTTCTAAGACCTTCCAATTTCAAGCTATGAAGGAAAAGTGAAGACACGTTTACTTTTCATATTTCATGACAGTTGGCTGAGACGGCCAAAACATGCGCTCGTGGAAACTTTTTTCAAAATCCACTTTGGGCTTGTAAGATGTTGTAAAGTGACTTTCTGTCACAATGCAGTACATGCACCTCAACACCCAACTTCATGAACACCACATCAGAGTGAATGATGCGACTGAACCGCGTGCGCTGGAGCCACCAGTGAGCGGCCAGTAGCTCATTGAGGCTCTTTGTGTTGTATGCGCTTGGTTTCAAGCTTCTAAGACCTTCCAATTTCAAGCTATGAAGGAAAAGTGAAGACACGTTTACTTTTCATATTTCATGACAGTTGGCTGAGACGGCCAAAACATGCGCTCGTGGAAACTTTTTTCAAAATCCACTTTGGGCTTGTAAGATGTTGTAAAGTGACTTTCTGTCACAATGCAGTACATGCACCTCAACACCCAACTTCATGAACACCACATCAGAGTGAATGATGCGACTGAACCGCGTGCGCTGGAGCCACCAGTGAGCGGCCAGTAGCTCATTGAGGCCCTTTGTGTTGTATGCGCTTGGTTTCAAGCTTCTAAGACCTTCCAATTTCAAGCTATGAAGGAAAAGTGAAGACACGTTTACTTTTCATATTTCATGACAGTTGGCTGAGACGGCCAAAACATGCGCTCGTGGAAACTTTTTTCAAAATCCACTTTGGGCTTGTAAGATGTTGTAAAGTGACTTTCTGTCACAATGCAGTACATGCACCTCAACACCCAACTTCATGAACACCACATCAGAGTGAATGATGCGACTGAACCGCGTGCGCTGGAGCCACCAGTGAGCGGCCAGTAGCTCATTGAGGCCCTTTGTGTTGTATGCGCTTGGTTTCAAGCTTCTAAGACCTTCCAATTTCAAGCTATGAAGGAAAAGTGAAGACACGTTTACTTTTCATATTTCATGACAGTTGGCTGAGACGGCCAAAACATGCGCTCGTGGAAACTTTTTTCAAAATCCACTTTGGGCTTGTAAGATGTTGTAAAGTGACTTTCTGTCACAATGCAGTACATGCACCTCAACACCCAACTTCATGAACACCACATCAGAGTGAATGATGCGACTGAACCGCGTGCGCTGGAGCCACCAGTGAGCGGCCAGTAGCTCATTGAGGCCCTTTGTGTTGTATGCGTTTGGTTTCAAGCTTCTAAGACCTTCCAATTTCAAGCTATGAAGGAAAAGTGAAGACACGTTTACTTTTCATATTTCATGACAGTTGGCTGAGACGGCCAAAACATGCGCTCGTGGAAACTTTTTTCAAAATCCACTTTGGGCTTGTAAGATGTTGTAAAGTGACTTTCTGTCACAATGCAGTACATGCACCTCAACACCCAACTTCATGAACACCACATCAGAGTGAATGATGCGACTGAACCGCGTGCGCTGGAGCCACCAGTGAGCGGCCAGTAGCTCATTGAGGCCCTTTGTGTTGTATGCGCTTGGTTTCAAGCTTCTAAGACCTTCCAATTTCAAGCTATGAAGGAAAAGTGAAGACACGTTTACTTTTCATATTTCATGACAGTTGGCTGAGACGGCCAAAACATGCGCTCGTGGAAACTTTTTTCAAAATCCACTTTGGGCTTGTAAGATGTTGTAAAGTGACTTTCTGTCACAATGCAGTACATGCACCTCAACACCCAACTTCATGAACACCACATCAGAGTGAATGATGCGACTGAACCGCGTGCGCTGGAGCCACCAGTGAGCGGCCAGTAGCTCATTGAGGCCCTTTGTGTTGTATGCGTTTGGTTTCAAGCTTCTAAGACCTTCCAATTTCAAGCTATGAAGGAAAAGTGAAGACACGTTTACTTTTCATATTTCATGACAGTTGGCTGAGACGGCCAAAACATGCGCTCGTGGAAACTTTTTTCAAAATCCACTTTGGGCTTGTAAGATGTTGTAAAGTGACTTTCTGTCACAATGCAGTACATGCACCTCAACACCCAACTTCATGAACACCACATCAGAGTGAATGATGCGACTGAACCGCGTGCGCTGGAGCCACCAGTGAGCGGCCAGTAGCTCATTGAGGCCCTTTGTGTTGTATGCGCTTGGTTTCAAGCTTCTAAGACCTTCCAATTTCAAGCTATGAAGGAAAAGTGAAGACACGTTTACTTTTCATATTTCATGACAGTTGGCTGAGACGGCCAAAACATGCGCTCGTGGAAACTTTTTTCAAAATCCACTTTGGGCTTGTAAGATGTTGTAAAGTGACTTTCTGTCACAATGCAGTACATGCACCTCAACACCCAACTTCATGAACACCACATCAGAGTGAATGATGCGACTGAACCGCGTGCGCTGGAGCCACCAGTGAGCGGCCAGTAGCTCATTGAGGCCCTTTGTGTTGTATGCGCTTGGTTTCAAGCTTCTAAGACCTTCCAATTTCAAGCTATGAAGGAAAAGTGAAGACACGTTTACTTTTCATATTTCATGACAGTTGGCTGAGACGGCCAAAACATGCGCTCGTGGAAACTTTTTTCAAAATCCACTTTGGGCTTGTAAGATGTTGTAAAGTGACTTTCTGTCACAATGCAGTACATGCACCTCAACACCCAACTTCATGAACACCACATCAGAGTGAATGATGCGACTGAACCGCGTGCGCTGGAGCCACCAGTGAGCGGCCAGTAGCTCATTGAGGCCCTTTGTGTTGTATGCGCTTGGTTTCAAGCTTCTAAGACCTTCCAATTTCAAGCTATGAAGGAAAAGTGAAGACACGTTTACTTTTCATATTTCATGACAGTTGGCTGAGACGGCCAAAACATGCGCTCGTGGAAACTTTTTTCAAAATCCACTTTGGGCTTGTAAGATGTTGTAAAGTGACTTTCTGTCACAATGCAGTACATGCACCTCAACACCCAACTTCATGAACACCACATCAGAGTGAATGATGCGACTGAACCGCGTGCGCTGGAGCCACCAGTGAGCGGCCAGTAGCTCATTGAGGCCCTTTGTGTTGTATGCGCTTGGTTTCAAGCTTCTAAGACCTTCCAATTTCAAGCTATGAAGGAAAAGTGAAGACACGTTTACTTTTCATATTTCATGACAGTTGGCTGAGACGGCCAAAACATGCGCTCGTGGAAACTTTTTTCAAAATCCACTTTGGGCTTGTAAGATGTTGTAAAGTGACTTTCTGTCACAATGCAGTACATGCACCTCAACACCCAACTTCATGAACACCACATCAGAGTGAATGATGCGACTGAACCGCGTGCGCTGGAGCCACCAGTGAGCGGCCAGTAGCTCATTGAGGCCCTTTGTGTTGTATGCGCTTGGTTTCAAGCTTCTAAGACCTTCCAATTTCAAGCTATGAAGGAAAAGTGAAGACACGTTTACTTTTCATATTTCATGACAGTTGGCTGAGACGGCCAAAACATGCGCTCGTGGAAACTTTTTTCAAAATCCACTTTGGGCTTGTAAGATGTTGTAAAGTGACTTTCTGTCACAATGCAGTACATGCACCTCAACACCCAACTTCATGAACACCACATCAGAGTGAATGATGCGACTGAACCGCGTGCGCTGGAGCCACCAGTGAGCGGCCAGTAGCTCATTGAGGCCCTTTGTGTTGTATGCGCTTGGTTTCAAGCTTCTAAGACCTTCCAATTTCAAGCTATGAAGGAAAAGTGAAGACACGTTTACTTTTCATATTTCATGACAGTTGGCTGAGACGGCCAAAACATGCGCTCGTGGAAACTTTTTTCAAAATCCACTTTGGGCTTGTAAGATGTTGTAAAGTGACTTTCTGTCACAATGCAGTACATGCACCTCAACACCCAACTTCATGAACACCACATCAGAGTGAATGATGCGACTGAACCGCGTGCGCTGGAGCCACCAGTGAGCGGCCAGTAGCTCATTGAGGCCCTTTGTGTTGTATGCGCTTGGTTTCAAGCTTCTAAGACCTTCCAATTTCAAGCTATGAAGGAAAAGTGAAGACACGTTTACTTTTCATATTTCATGACAGTTGGCTGAGACGGCCAAAACATGCGCTCGTGGAAACTTTTTTCAAAATCCACTTTGGGCTTGTAAGATGTTGTAAAGTGACTTTCTGTCACAATGCAGTACATGCACCTCAACACCCAACTTCATGAACACCACATCAGAGGGAATGATGCGACTGAACCGCGTGCGCTGGAGCCACCAGTGAGCGGCCAGTAGCTCATTGAGGCCCTTTGTGTTGTATGCGCTTGGTTTCAAGCTTCTAAGACCTTCCAATTTCAAGCTATGAAGGAAAAGTGAAGACACGTTTACTTTTCATATTTCATGACAGTTGGCTGAGACGGCCAAAACATGCGCTCGTGGAAACTTTTTTCAAAATCCACTTTGGGCTTGTAAGATGTTGTAAAGTGACTTTCTGTCACAATGCAGTACATGCACCTCAACACCCAACTTCATGAACACCACATCAGAGTGAATGATGCGACTGAACCGCGTGCGCTGGAGCCACCAGTGAGCGGCCAGTAGCTCATTGAGGCCCTTTGTGTTGTATGCGCTTGGTTTCAAGCTTCTAAGACCTTCCAATTTCAAGCTATGAAGGAAAAGTGAAGACACGTTTACTTTTCATATTTCATGACAGTTGGCTGAGACGGCCAAAACATGCGCTCGTGGAAACTTTTTTCAAAATCCACTTTGGGCTTGTAAGATGTTGTAAAGTGACTTTCTGTCACAATGCAGTACATGCACCTCAACACCCAACTTCATGAACACCACATCAGAGTGAATGATGCGACTGAACCGCGTGCGCTGGAGCCACCAGTGAGCGGCCAGTAGCTCATTGAGGCCCTTTGTGTTGTATGCGCTTGGTTTCAAGCTTCTAAGACCTTCCAATTTCAAGCTATGAAGGAAAAGTGAAGACACGTTTACTTTTCATATTTCATGACAGTTGGCTGAGACGGCCAAAACATGCGCTCGTGGAAACTTTTTTCAAAATCCACTTTGGGCTTGTAAGATGTTGTAAAGTGACTTTCTGTCACAATGCAGTACATGCACCTCAACACCCAACTTCATGAACACCACATCAGAGTGAATGATGCGACTGAACCGCGTGCGCTGGAGCCACCAGTGAGCGGCCAGTAGCTCATTGAGGCCCTTTGTGTTGTATGCGCTTGGTTTCAAGCTTCTAAGACCTTCCAATTTCAAGCTATGAAGGAAAAGTGAAGACACGTTTACTTTTCATATTTCATGACAGTTGGCTGAGACGGCCAAAACATGCGCTCGTGGAAACTTTTTTCAAAATCCACTTTGGGCTTGTAAGATGTTGTAAAGTGACTTTCTGTCACAATGCAGTACATGCACCTCAACACCCAACTTCATGAACACCACATCAGAGTGAATGATGCGACTGAACCGCGTGCGCTGGAGCCACCAGTGAGCGGCCAGTAGCTCATTGAGGCCCTTTGTGTTGTATGCGCTTGGTTTCAAGCTTCTAAGACCTTCCAATTTCAAGCTATGAAGGAAAAGTGAAGACACGTTTACTTTTCATTTTTCATGACAGTTGGCTGAGACGGCCAAAACATGCGCTCGTGGAAACTTTTTTCAAAATCCACTTTGGGCTTGTAAGATGTTGTAAAGTGACTTTCTGTCACAATGCAGTACATGCACCTCAACACCCAACTTCATGAACACCACATCAGAGTGAATGATGCGACTGAACCGCGTGCGCTGGAGCCACCAGTGAGCGGCCAGTAGCTCATTGAGGCCCTTTGTGTTGTATGCGCTTGGTTTCAAGCTTCTAAGACCTTCCAATTTCAAGCTATGAAGGAAAATTGAAGACACGTTTACTTTTCATATTTCATGACAGTTGGCTGAGACGGCCAAAACATGCGCTCGTGGAAACTTTTTTCAAAATCCACTTTGGGCTTGTAAGATGTTGTAAAGTGACTTTCTGTCACAATGCAGTACATGCACCTCAACACCCAACTTCATGAACACCACATCAGAGTGAATGATGCGACTGAACCACGTGCGCTGGAGCCACCAGTGAGCGGCCAGTAGCTCATTGAGGCCCTTTGTGTTGTATGCGCTTGGTTTCAAGCTTCTAAGACCTTCCAATTTCAAGCTATGAAGGAAAAGTGAAGACACGTTTACTTTTCATATTTCATGACAGTTGGCTGAGACGGCCAAAACATGCGCTCGTGGAAACTTTTTTCAAAATCCACTTTGGGCTTGTAAGATGTTGTAAAGTGACTTTCTGTCACAATGCAGTACATGCACCTCAACACCCAACTTCATGAACACCACATCAGAGTGAATGATGCGACTGAACCGCGTGCGCTGGAGCCACCAGTGAGCGGCCAGTAGCTCATTGAGGCCCTTTGTGTTGTATGCGTTTGGTTTCAAGCTTCTAAGACCTTCCAATTTCAAGCTATGAAGGAAAAGTGAAGACACGTTTACTTTTCATATTTCATGACAGTTGGCTGAGACGGCCAAAACATGCGCTCGTGGAACCTTTTTTCAAAATCCACTTTGGGCTTGTAAGATGTTGTAAAGTGACTTTCTGTCACAATGCAGTACATGCACCTCAACACCCAACTTCATGAACACCACATCAGAGTGAATGATGCGACTGAACCGCGTGCGCTGGAGCCACCAGTGAGCGGCCAGTAGCTCATTGAGGCCCTTTGTGTTGTATGCGCTTGGTTTCAAGCTTCTAAGACCTTCCAATTTCAAGCTATGAAGGAAAAGTGAAGACACGTTTACTTTTCATATTTCATGACAGTTGGCTGAGACGGCCAAAACATGCGCTCGTGGAAACTTTTTTCAAAATCCACTTTGGGCTTGTAAGATGTTGTAAAGTGACTTTCTGTCACAATGCAGTACATGCACCTCAACACCCAACTTCATGAACACCACATCAGAGTGAATGATGCGACTGAACCGCGTGCGCTGGAGCCACCAGTGAGCGGCCAGTAGCTCATTGAGGCCCTTTGTGTTGTATGCGCTTGGTTTCAAGCTTCTAAGACCTTCCAATTTCAAGCTATGAAGGAAAAGTGAAGACACGTTTACTTTTCATATTTCATGACAGTTGGCTGAGACGGCCAAAACATGCGCTCGTGGAAACTTTTTTCAAAATCCACTTTGGGCTTGTAAGATGTTGTAAAGTGACTTTCTGTCACAATGCAGTACATGCACCTCAACACCCAACTTCATGAACACCACATCAGAGTGAATGATGCGACTGAACCGCGTGCGCTGGAGCCACCAGTGAGCGGCCAGTAGCTCATTGAGGCCCTTTGTGTTGTATGCGCTTGGTTTCAAGCTTCTAAGACCTTCCAATTTCAAGCTATGAAGGAAAAGTGAAGACACGTTTACTTTTCATATTTCATGACAGTTGGCTGAGACGGCCAAAACATGCGCTCGTGGAAACTTTTTTCAAAATCCACTTTGGGCTTGTAAGATGTTGTAAAGTGACTTTCTGTCACAATGCAGTACATGCACCTCAACACCCAACTTCATGAACACCACATCAGAGTGAATGATGCGACTGAACCGCGTGCGCTGGAGCCACCAGTGAGCGGCCAGTAGCTCATTGAGGCCCTTTGTGTTGTATGCGCTTGGTTTCAAGCTTCTAAGACCTTCCAATTTCAAGCTATGAAGGAAAAGTGAAGACACGTTTACTTTTCATATTTCATGACAGTTGGCTGAGACGGCCAAAACATGCGCTCGTGGAAACTTTTTTCAAAATCCACTTTGGGCTTGTAAGATGTTGTAAAGTGACTTTCTGTCACAATGCAGTACATGCACCTCAACACCCAACTTCATGAACACCACATCAGAGTGAATGATGCGACTGAACCGCGTGCGCTGGAGCCACCAGTGAGCGGCCAGTAGCTCATTGAGGCCCTTTGTGTTGTATGCGCTTGGTTTCAAGCTTCTAAGACCTTCCAATTTCAAGCTATGAAGGAAAAGTGAAGACACGTTTACTTTTCATATTTCATGACAGTTGGCTGAGACGGCCAAAACATGCGCTCGTGGAAACTTTTTTCAAAATCCACTTTGGGCTTGTAAGATGTTGTAAAGTGACTTTCTGTCACAATGCAGTACATGCACCTCAACACCCAACTTCATGAACACCACATCAGAGTGAATGATGCGACTGAACCGCGTGCGCTGGAGCCACCAGTGAGCGGCCAGTAGCTCATTGAGGCCCTTTGTGTTGTATGCGCTTGGTTTCAAGCTTCTAAGACCTTCCAATTTCAAGCTATGAAGGAAAAGTGAAGACACGTTTACTTTTCATATTTCATGACAGTTGGCTGAGACGGCCAAAACATGCGCTCGTGGAAACTTTTTTCAAAATCCACTTTGGGCTTGTAAGATGTTGTAAAGTGACTTTCTGTCACAATGCAGTACATGCACCTCAACACCCAACTTCATGAACACCACATCAGAGTGAATGATGCGACTGAACCGCGTGCGCTGGAGCCACCAGTGAGCGGCCAGTAGCTCATTGAGGCCCTTTGTGTTGTATGCGCTTGGTTTCAAGCTTCTAAGACCTTCCAATTTCAAGCTATGAAGGAAAAGTGAAGACACGTTTACTTTTCATATTTCATGACAGTTGGCTGAGACGGCCAAAACATGCGCTCGTGGAAACTTTTTTCAAAATCCACTTTGGGCTTGTAAGATGTTGTAAAGTGACTTTCTGTCACAATGCAGTACATGCACCTCAACACCCAACTTCATGAACACCACATCAGAGTGAATGATGCGACTGAACCGCGTGCGCTGGAGCCACCAGTGAGCGGCCAGTAGCTCATTGAGGCCCTTTGTGTTGTATGCGCTTGGTTTCAAGCTTCTAAGACCTTCCAATTTCAAGCTATGAAGGAAAAGTGAAGACACGTTTACTTTTCATATTTCATGACAGTTGGCTGAGACGGCCAAAACATGCGCTCGTGGAAACTTTTTTCAAAATCCACTTTGGGCTTGTAAGATGTTGTAAAGTGACTTTCTGTCACAATGCAGTACATGCACCTCAACACCCAACTTCATGAACACCACATCAGAGTGAATGATGCGACTGAACCGCGTGCGCTGGAGCCACCAGTGAGCGGCCAGTAGCTCATTGAGGCCCTTTGTGTTGTATGCGCTTGGTTTCAAGCTTCTAAGACCTTCCAATTTCAAGCTATGAAGGAAAAGTGAAGACACGTTTACTTTTCATATTTCATGACAGTTGGCTGAGACGGCCAAAACATGCGCTCGTGGAAACTTTTTTCAAAATCCACTTTGGGCTTGTAAGATGTTGTAAAGTGACTTTCTGTCACAATGCAGTACATGCACCTCAACACCCAACTTCATGAACACCACATCAGAGGGAATGATGCGACTGAACCGCGTGCGCTGGAGCCACCAGTGAGCGGCCAGTAGCTCATTGAGGCCCTTTGTGTTGTATGCGCTTGGTTTCAAGCTTCTAAGACCTTCCAATTTCAAGCTATGAAGGAAAAGTGAAGACACGTTTACTTTTCATATTTCATGACAGTTGGCTGAGACGGCCAAAACATGCGCTCGTGGAAACTTTTTTCAAAATCCACTTTGGGCTTGTAAGATGTTGTAAAGTGACTTTCTGTCACAATGCAGTACATGCACCTCAACACCCAACTTCATGAACACCACATCAGAGTGAATGATGCGACTGAACCGCGTGCGCTGGAGCCACCAGTGAGCGGCCAGTAGCTCATTGAGGCCCTTTGTGTTGTATGCGCTTGGTTTCAAGCTTCTAAGACCTTCCAATTTCAAGCTATGAAGGAAAAGTGAAGACACGTTTACTTTTCATATTTCATGACAGTTGGCTGAGATGGCCAAAACATGCGCTCGTGGAAACTTTTTTCAAAATCCACTTTGGGCTTGTAAGATGTTGTAAAGTGACTTTCTGTCACAATGCAGTACATGCACCTCAACACCCAACTTCATGAACACCACATCAGAGTGAATGATGCGACTGAACCGCGTGCGCTGGAGCCACCAGTGAGCGGCCAGTAGCTCATTGAGGCCCTTTGTGTTGTATGCGCTTGGTTTCAAGCTTCTAAGACCTTCCAATTTCAAGCTATGAAGGAAAAGTGAAGACACGTTTACTTTTCATATTTCATGACAGTTGGCTGAGACGGCCAAAACATGCGCTCGTGGAAACTTTTTTCAAAATCCACTTTGGGCTTGTAAGATGTTGTAAAGTGACTTTCTGTCACAATGCAGTACATGCACCTCAACACCCAACTTCATGAACACCACATCAGAGTGAATGATGCGACTGAACCGCGTGCGCTGGAGCCACCAGTGAGCGGCCAGTAGCTCATTGAGGCCCTTTGTGTTGTATGCGCTTGGTTTCAAGCTTCTAAGACCTTCCAATTTCAAGCTATGAAGGAAAAGTGAAGACACGTTTACTTTTCATATTTCATGACAGTTGGCTGAGACGGCCAAAACATGCGCTCGTGGAAACTTTTTTCAAAATCCACTTTGGGCTTGTAAGATGTTGTAAAGTGACTTTCTGTCACAATGCAGTACATGCACCTCAACACCCAACTTCATGAACACCACATCAGAATGAATGATGCGACTGAACCGCGTGCGCTGGAGCCACCAGTGAGCGGCCAGTAGCTCATTGAGGCCCTTTGTGTTGTATGCGCTTGGTTTCAAGCTTCTAAGACCTTCCAATTTCAAGCTATGAAGGAAAAGTGAAGACACGTTTACTTTTCATATTTCATGACAGTTGGCTGAGACGGCCAAAACATGCGCTCGTGGAAACTTTTTTCAAAATCCACTTTGGGCTTGTAAGATGTTGTAAAGTGACTTTCTGTCACAATGCAGTACATGCACCTCAACACCCAACTTCATGAACACCACATCAGAGTGAATGATGCGACTGAACCGCGTGCGCTGGAGCCACCAGTGAGCGGCCAGTAGCTCATTGAGGCCCTTTGTGTTGTATGCGCTTGGTTTCAAGCTTCTAAGACCTTCCAATTTCAAGCTATGAAGGAAAAGTGAAGACACGTTTACTTTTCATATTTCATGACAGTTGGCTGAGACGGCCAAAACATGCGCTCGTGGAAACTTTTTTCAAAATCCACTTTGGGCTTGTAAGATGTTGTAAAGTGACTTTCTGTCACAATGCAGTACATGCACCTCAACACCCAACTTCATGAACACCACATCAGAGTGAATGATGCGACTGAACCGCGTGCGCTGGAGCCACCAGTGAGCGGCCAGTAGCTCATTGAGGCCCTTTGTGTTGTATGCGCTTGGTTTCAAGCTTCTAAGACCTTCCAATTTCAAGCTATGAAGGAAAAGTGAAGACACGTTTACTTTTCATATTTCATGACAGTTGGCTGAGACGGCCAAAACATGCGCTCGTGGAAACTTTTTTCAAAATCCACTTTGGGCTTGTAAGATGTTGTAAAGTGACTTTCTGTCACAATGCAGTACATGCACCTCAACACCCAACTTCATGAACACCACATCAGAGTGAATGATGCGACTGAACCGCGTGCGCTGGAGCCACCAGTGAGCGGCCAGTAGCTCATTGAGGCCCTTTGTGTTGTATGCGCTTGGTTTCAAGCTTCTAAGACCTTCCAATTTCAAGCTATGAAGGAAAAGTGAAGACACGTTTACTTTTCATATTTCATGACAGTTGGCTGAGACGGCCAAAACATGCGCTCGTGGAAACTTTTTTCAAAATCCACTTTGGGCTTGTAAGATGTTGTAAAGTGACTTTCTGTCACAATGCAGTACATGCACCTCAACACCCAACTTCATGAACACCACATCAGAGGGAATGATGCGACTGAACCGCGTGCGCTGGAGCCACCAGTGAGCGGCCAGTAGCTCATTGAGGCCCTTTGTGTTGTATGCGCTTGGTTTCAAGCTTCTAAGACCTTCCAATTTCAAGCTATGAAGGAAAAGTGAAGACACGTTTACTTTTCATATTTCATGACAGTTGGCTGAGACGGCCAAAACATGCGCTCGTGGAAACTTTTTTCAAAATCCACTTTGGGCTTGTAAGATGTTGTAAAGTGACTTTCTGTCACAATGCAGTACATGCACCTCAACACCCAACTTCATGAACACCACATCAGAGTGAATGATGCGACTGAACCGCGTGCGCTGGAGCCACCAGTGAGCGGCCAGTAGCTCATTGAGGCCCTTTGTGTTGTATGCGCTTGGTTTCAAGCTTCTAAGACCTTCCAATTTCAAGCTATGAAGGAAAAGTGAAGACACGTTTACTTTTCATATTTCATGACAGTTGGCTGAGACGGCCAAAACATGCGCTCGTGGAAACTTTTTTCAAAATCCACTTTGGGCTTGTAAGATGTTGTAAAGTGACTTTCTGTCACAATGCAGTACATGCACCTCAACACCCAACTTCATGAACACCACATCAGAGTGAATGATGCGACTGAACCGCGTGCGCTGGAGCCACCAGTGAGCGGCCAGTAGCTCATTGAGGCCCTTTGTGTTGTATGCGCTTGGTTTCAAGCTTCTAAGACCTTCCAATTTCAAGCTATGAAGGAAAAGTGAAGACACGTTTACTTTTCATATTTCATGACAGTTGGCTGAGACGGCCAAAACATGCGCTCGTGGAAACTTTTTTCAAAATCCACTTTGGGCTTGTAAGATGTTGTAAAGTGACTTTCTGTCACAATGCAGTACATGCACCTCAACACCCAACTTCATGAACACCACATCAGAGTGAACTAGAAATGCAATTCCAAGGAATTACCAGTGCATGAAAATGCAAAAATAGATAGATAATGTAGATATGGTTACTAAGGTGTAGCTAGGGTAAACATGGTGGTTGCATAGTTTACAGAGAGTTGATAGTGTGAAGGTAGACAGTTTAAAGATGAAACGTTCCAGTTCTAACTTAACTAATGATTTCTATTCATGTTAAAATGTTGATTAGCTAACTTAGCTAATGATTTCTAGCAGTTACGCTAAAAATGCTTACTATGCTAGCAATGCTAACAATGCTAACCAGGTTGATTAGCTAACTTAACCGATGATTTCTAGCAGTAATGCTAAAAATGCTAACTATGCTAACAATGCTAAATTTGCTAACAATGCTAACAAGGTTAATTAGCTAACTTAGTTGATGATTTTTTGCAGTTATGCTAAAAATGCTAACTATGCTAACAATGCTAACTATGCTAACCATGGTAACTAGCTAACTTGCTAGTGAGGACTTTTATTTTGAAACATTTGTTGCTAGGGTATCCATGGTGGCCACTATCAGGAAACAAGAAGTTACTGCAGTATAATCATGTTGGTTGCTATGGAAACGGTCATAAACACTTTTTAATGGTTGCTATGTTGGTTGCTAGGTACATGGAGGTTTCATGTAGTTGACTGGAGGCATAGTGGATGATAACTGACAGTTGGAATGGTTGAACAGTTCAATAGTTGAGTAGTTTCAATGGTTAAATGATTTAATAGTGTATTATTGCAGTGAGGACCTTTATTTTGAAACAGTTGTGGACAGAGGAAGTAGTGAAACAGGATCTGTAGTCTTAATGAGATTGTATACTTAAAGCCTGAGACAGAAGGTGCTTCTCATAGCGTTTACGCGTCCTCTCTCGCTCCTCACTGATCTACATAAAGAATGATGGAGCGGCAACAATGGGATAGTCTAGCCCTTCTTCTATCTTTCTTTATGTAGATCATTGAGGATCGAGGATCGAGGGAGGACATATAAACGCTGCTTGAGAGGGACCCACAGTAAATACTTTAAAAGTTGTATGTAGATAGTCTAATTAATGTTGATAGATAGAATGTTTAATGGATGTTGATAGGCAGATTGTTTAATAGATATTGATTGACAGTTTAATGGGTGGATGAGTGAATGGTCTGAAGAAGATGAATGGATAGAAGGTTGGATGGAATGTGCCTTATATTCTTGTTAAGAGAGACACTGATACAGCTCTCTGAGAGTAGTTGACACAGGTGTAATCAATTTAACTGGCTAGTCTTAAGAGAGCCAGAATATCTTAAAGCCTGAGACAGAGTAAATAATTTAAAAGTTGAATGTAGATAGTCTAATTAATGTTGATAGACAGAGAGTTTAATGGATGTTAGACAGATTGTTTAATAGATGTTGATAGACAGTTTAATGGGTGGATGAGTGAATGGTCTGAAGAAGATGAATGGATAGAATGTTGGATGGAATGTGCCTTATATTCTTGTAGAATGGAGAGACACAGCTCTCTACTGAGAGTAGTGGATACAGATACAGGTGTAATCAATTTAACTGGCTAGTCTTAAGAGAGCCAGCCTGAGACAGAGTAGATTGTTTAAAAGTTCAATGTAGAGCGTCTAATTGATGTTGTTGATAGGCAGACTGTTTAGAATGGGTGGATGAGTGAATGGTTTGAAGAAGATGAATGGATATAAAGTTGGATGGAATTAGGAGGACTTATTTTGATACTGTTGTGCGCAGAGGATACAGGGGAACAGAATATGTAGTCTTCAGAGAGGAGCCTGAGAGAAACTGACAGTTGGTGCCCAGGTGGCTGACCAGCTGGGGTAACATTCTAATTGCTGCCGTGATGTCATAATGAGCAATGTTAAGTCTATGGGGGAAATGGTGATAGTTTTTAACTAATAGTTTAAAAAGTATAAAAGTTACAAAGTTGAAAAATATAAAGCACATATGGCATAAGCAAGACCTACGCAACAAAGTTTGAATGAAGTTTCTACGTTAAACGGTTGAAGCTGAATTGCGAGCGTTAGAAGAAGAAGTTTAATAACTAGAAATGCAATTCCAAGGAATTACCAGTGCATGAAAATGCAAAAATAGATAGATAATGTAGATATGGTTACTAAGATGTAGCTAGGGTAAACATGGTGGTTGCATAGTTTACAGAGAGTTGATAGTGTGAAGGTAGACAGTAGATGAAACATTCCAGTTCTAACTTAACTAATGATTTATATTCATGTTAAAATGTTGATTAGCTAACTTAGCTAATGATTTCTAGCAGTTATGCTAAAAATGCAAATTATGCTAGCAATGCTAACTTTAGTAACAATGCTAGCCAGGTTGATTAGCTAACTTATCCGATGATTTCTAGCAGTAATGCTAAAAATGCTAACTATGTTAACAATGCTAAATTTGCTAACAATGCTAACCAGTTTGATTAGCTAACTTAGTTAATGATTTTTTGCAGTTATGCTAAAAATGCTAACTATGCTAACAATGCTAACCATGCTAACTAGCTAACTTGCTAGTGAGGACTTTTATTTTGAAACATATGTTGCTAGGGTATCCATGGTGGCCACTATCAGGAAACAAGAAGTTACTGCAGTATAATCATGTTGGTTGCTATGGAAACGGTCATAAACACTTAATTTTAATGGTTGCTATGTTGGTTGCTAGGTACATGGAGGTTTCATGTAGTTGACCGGAGGCATAGTGGATGATAACTGACAGTTGGAATGGTTGAACAGTTCAATAGTTGAGTAGTTTCAATGGTTAAATGATTTAATAGTGTATTATTGCAGTGAGGACTTTTATTTTGAAACAGTTGTGGACAGAGGAAGTAGTGAAACAGGATCTGTAGTCTTAATGAGATTGTATGCTTAAAGCCTTAGACAGAAGGTGCCTCTCATATAGCGTTTACGTGTCTTCTCTCGCTCCTCGATCCTCACTGATCTACATAAAGAACTAGACATGTAATTCCAAGTAAATTACGAGTGCATGAAAATGCAAAAATGATGAGGACTTTTATTTTGAAACAGTTGTGGGTAGAGGAAACAGTTGAGAGAGCTTAAGAGAGCCAGAAAGCCTGAGACAGAGAGTTGCTGCCAGGTGGCTTTGAACACCTGGCTTAAGATTCTAATTGCTTAACGACTTCATTGTGATGTCATAATCCAATGTTAAGTCTATGGGAGAAAAAATGTTTTAAAAAATTCATATAAAATAAACGATAAAGTTTTCGAAGATGAAAATTACATAGCTGAAGTCACCTAAGTAAGACCTACGCAGCGCAGTTTGAATGAAGTTTCTACGTCGAACGGTTGAAGCTGAATTGAACGCACAAAAAGTGTCTGAAGAAGAATAATAATAATATCGATAATAAGAATAAACAGCATAACAGTAGAGTGCATTTTCATGCACTCTAATGATGGAGCGGCAACAATGGGATAGTCTAGCCCTTCTTCTATCTTTCTTTATGTAGATCAGTGAGGAGCGAGGAGTGAGGGAGGACATATAAACGCTGCTTGAGAGGCACCCACAGTAAATACTTTAAAAGTTGTATGTAGATAGTCTAATTAATGTTGATAGACAGAATGTTTAATGGATGTTGATAGGCAGATTGTTTAATAGATATTGATTGACAGTTTAATGGGTGGATGAGTGAATGGTCTGAAGAAGATGAATGGATAGAAGGTTGGATGGAATGTGCCTTATATTCTTGTTAAGAGAGACACTGATACAGCTCTGTGAGAGTAGTTGATACAGGTGTAATCAATTTAACTGGCTAGTCTTAAGAGAGACAGAGTAAATAATTTAAAAGTTGAATGTAGATAGTCTAATTAATGTTGATAGACAGAGAGTTTAATGGATGTTGATAGGCAGATTGTTTAATAGATGTTGATAGACAGTTTAATGGGTGGATGAGTGAATGGGCTGAAGAAGATGAATGGATAGAAAGTTGGATGGAATGTGCCTTATATTCTTGTAGAGTGGAGAGACACAGCTCTCTACTGAGAGTGGTGGATACAGATACAGGTGTAATCAATTTAACTGGCTAGTCTTAAGATCCAGAGTGTATCCTTAAAGCCTGAGACAGAGTAGATTGTTTAAAAGTTGAATGTAGATCGTCTAATTGATGTTGATAGGCAGACTGTTTAGAATGGGTGGATGAGTGAATGGTTTGAAGAAGATGAATGGATAGAAAGTTGGATGGAATTAGGAAGACTTATGTTGATACAGGGGAACAGAAAATGTAGTCTCAAGAGAGCCAGTGTATGTAGCCTGAGAGAGAGAGAGAGCTGCTGCACCTGGACTGGCCACCTGGCGTAACATTCTAATTGCTGCCGTGATGTCATAATGAGCAATGTTAAGTCTATGGGGAAATTTTTAATCGTTTTTAATTCATAGTTTAAAAAGTATAAAAGTTACAAAGTTGAAAAATATATTCCACAGGTCTCCTAAGTAAGACCTACGTAGCAAAGTTTGAATCAAGTTTCTACGTTAAACGGTTCAAGCTGAATTGCGAGCGTTAGAAGAAGAAGTGGAATAATAATAATAAGAAACCTAGGAAGAACAATATAGTGCATTTTCATGCACTATAATAATAACTAGAAATGCAATTCCAAGGAATTACCAGTGCATGAAAATGCAAAAATAGATAGATAGTGTAGATATGGTTACTAAGGTGTAGCTAGGGTAAACATGGTGGTTGCATAGTTTACAGAGAGTTGATAGTGTGAAGGTAGACAGTTTAAAGATGAAACATTCCAGTTCTAACTTAACTAATGAATTCTATTCATGTTAAAATGTTGATTAGCTAACTTAGCTAATGATTTCTAGCAGTTACGTTAAAAATGCTAATTATGCTAGCAATGCTAACTTTACTAACAATGCTAACCAGGTTGATTAGCTAACTTAACCGATGATTTCTAGCGGTAATGCTAAAAATGCTAACTATGCTAACAATGCTAAATCTGCTAATAATGCTAACCAGGTTGATTAGCTAACTTAGTTGATGATTTTTTGCAGTTATGCTAAAAATGCTAACTATGCTAATTATGCTAACTATGCTAACCATGCTAACTAGATAACTTGCTAGTGAGGACTTTTATTTTGAAACATTTGTTGCTAAAATATCCATGGTGGCCACTATCAGGAAACAAGAAGTTACTGCAGTATAATCATGTTGGTTGCTATGGAAACGGTCATAAACGCTTAATTTTAATGGTTGCTATGTTGGTTGCTAGGTACATGGAGGTTTCATGTAGTTGACTGGAGGCATAGTGGATGATAACTGACAGTTGGAATGGTTGAACAGTTCAATAGTTGAGTAGTTTCAATGGTTAAATGATTTAATAGTGTATTATTACAGTGAGGACTTTTATTTTGAAACAGTTGTGGACAGAGGAAACAGTAACAGGATATGTAGTCTTCAGAGAGACTGTATGCTTAAAGCCAGAGAAACTGACAGTTGGTGCCCAGGTGGCCGGCCACCTGGCATAAGATTCTAATTGCTGCCGTGATGTCATAATGAGCAATGTTAAGTCTATGGGGGAAATTGTAATAGTTTTTAACTAATAGTTTAAAAAGTATAAAAGTTACAAAGTTGAAAAATACAAAGCACACATCGCGTAAGTAAGACCTACGCGACATAGTTTGAATGGAGTTTCTACGTTAAGCGGTTGATGCTGAATTGCGTGCGTTAGAAGAAGAACTAGAAATGCAATTCCAAGGAATTACCAGTGCATGAAAATGCAAAAATAGATAGATAATGTAGATATGGTTACTAAGGTGTAGCTAGGGTAAACATGGTGGTTGCATAGTTTACAGAGAGTTGATAGTGTGAAGGTAGACAGTTTAAAGATGAAACGTTCCAGTTCTAACTTAACTAATGATTTCTATTCATGTTAAAATGTTGATTAGCTAACTTAGCTAATGATTTCTAGCAGTTACGCTAAAAATGCTTACTATGCTAGCAATGCTAACAATGCTAACCAGGTTGATTAGCTAACTTAACCGATGATTTCTAGCAGTAATGCTAAAAATGCTAACTATGCTAACAATGCTAAATTTGCTAACAATGCTAACCAGGTTAATTAGCTAACTTAGTTGATGATTTTTTGCAGTTATGCTAAAAATGCTAACTATGCTAACAATGCTAACTATGCTAACCATGGTAACTAGCTAACTTGCTAGTGAGGACTTTTATTTTGAAACATTTGTTGCTAGGGTATCCATGGTGGCCACTATCAGGAAACAAGAAGTTACTGCAGTATAATCATGTTGGTTGCTATGGAAACGGTCATAAACACTTTTTAATGGTTGCTATGTTGGTTGCTAGGTACATGGAGGTTTCATGTAGTTGACTGGAGGCATAGTGGATGATAACTGACAGTTGGAATGGTTGAACAGTTCAATAGTTGAGTAGTTTCAATGGTTAAATGATTTAATAGTGTATTATTGCAGTGAGGACCTTTATTTTGAAACAGTTGTGGACAGAGGAAGTAGTGAAACAGGATCTGTAGTCTTAATGAGATTGTATGCTTAAAGCCTGAGACAGAAGGTGCTTCTCATAGCGTTTACGCGTCCTCTCTCGCTCCTCACTGATCTACATAAAGAATGATGGAGCGGCAACAATGGGATAGTCTAGCCCTTCTTCTATCTTTCTTTATGTAGATCATTGAGGATCGAGGATCGAGGGAGGACATATAAACGCTGCTTGAGAGGGACCCACAGTAAATACTTTAAAAGTTGTATGTAGATAGTCTAATTAATGTTGATAGATAGAATGTTTAATTGATGTTGATAGGCAGATTGTTTAATAGATATTGATTGACAGTTTAATGGGTGGATGAGTGAATGGTCTGAAGAAGATGAATGGATAGAAGGTTGGATGGAATGTGCCTTATATTCTTGTTAAGAGAGACACTGATACAGCTCTCTGAGAGTAGTTGATACAGGTGTAATCAATTTAACTGGCTAGTCTTAAGAGAGCCAGCCTGAGACAGAGTAGATTGTTTAAAAGTTGAATGTAGATAGTCTAATTAATGTTGATAGACAGAGAGTTTAATGGATGTTAGACAGATTGTTTAATAGATGTTGATAGACAGTTTAATGGGTGGATGAGTGAATGGTCTGAAGAAGATGAATGGATAGAATGTTGGATGGAATGTGCCTTATATTCTTGTAGAATGGAGAGACACAGCTCTCTACTGAGAGTAGTGGATACAGATACAGGTGTAATCAATTTAACTGGCTAGTCTTAAGAGAGCCAGCCTGAGACAGAGTAGATTGTTTAAAAGTTCAATGTAGAGCGTCTAATTGATGTTGTTGATAGGCAGACTGTTTAGAATGGGTGGATGAGTGAATGGTTTGAAGAAGATGAATGGATATAAAGTTGGATGGAATTAGGAGGACTTATTTTGATACTGTTGTGCGCAGAGGATACAGGGGAACAGAATATGTAGTCTTCAGAGAGGAGCCTGAGAGAAACTGACAGTTGGTGCCCAGGTGGCTGACCAGCTGGGGTAACATTCTAATTGCTGCCGTGATGTCATAATGAGCAATGTTAAGTCTATGGGGGAAATGGTGATAGTTTTTAACTAATAGTTTAAAAAGTATAAAAGTTACAAAGTTGAAAAATATAAAGCACATATGGCATAAGCAAGACCTACGCAACAAAGTTTGAATGAAGTTTCTACGTTAAACGGTTGAAGCTGAATTGCGAGCGTTAGAAGAAGAAGTTTAACTAGAAATGCAATTCCAAGGAATTACCAGTGCATGAAATGCAAAAATAGATAGATAATGTAGATATGGTTACTAAGGTGTAGCTAGGGTAAATATGGTGGTTGCATAGTTTACAGAGAGTTGATAGTGTGAAGGTAGACAGTTTAAAGCTGAAACATTTTGATTTGCTGATTTCTATTCATGTTAAAATGTTAACTATGGTAACAATGATAACCAGGTTGATTGGTTAACTTAGCTACTGATTTCATGCAGTAATGGTAAAAATGTTAACTATGCTAACTATGCTCAGAGTGTTAACCAGGTTGATTAGCTAACTTAGCTAATGATTTCTAGCAGTTATGCTAAAAATGCTAACTATGCTAGCAATGCTAACTATGGTAACAATGCTAACTTAAACTAACAATGCTAACCAGGTTGATTAGCTAACTTAACTGATGATTTCTAGCAATAATGCTAAAAATGCTAACTATGCTAAAATTGCTAACAATGCTAACCAGGTTGATTAGCTAACTTAGTTAGATGTTTTTTGCAGTTATGCTAAAAATGCTAACTATGCTAACAATGTTAACTATGCTAACCATGCTAACTAGCTAACTTGCTAGTGAGGACTTTTATTTTGAAACATTTGTTGCTAGGGTATCCATGGTGGCCACTATCAGGAAGCAAGAAGTTACTGCAGCATAATCATGTTGGTTGCTATGGAAACGGTCATAAACGCTTAATTTTAATGGTTGGTATGTTGATTGCTAGGTACATGGAGGTTTCGTGTAGTTGACTGGAGGCATAGTTGATAACTGACAGTTGGAATGGTTGAACAGTTAAATAGTTGAGTAGTTACAATGGTTAAATGATTTAATAGTGTATTATTGCAGTGAGGACCTTTATTTTGAAACAGTTGTGGACAGAGGAAGTAGTGAAACAGAATCTGTAGTCTAAATGAGATTGTATGCTTAAAGCCTGAGACAGAAGGTGCCTCTCATATAGCGTTTACGCGTCCTCTCTCGCTCCTCGATCCTCACTGATCTACATAAAGAATGATGGAGCGGCAACAATGGGATAGTCTAGCCCTTCTTCTATCTTTCTTTATGTAGATCATTGAGGATCGAGGAGCGAGGGAGGACATATAAACGCTGCTTGAGAGGCACCCACAGTAAATACTTTGAAAGTTGTATGTAGATAGTCTAATTAATGTTGATAGACAGAATGTTTAATGGATGTTGATAGGCAGATTGTTTAATAGATATTGATTGACAGTTTAATGGGTGGATGAGTGAATGGTCTGAAGAAGATGAATGGATAGAAGGTTGGATGGAATGTGCCTTATATTCTTGTTAAGAGAGACACTGATACAGCTCTCTGAGAGTAGTTGATACAGGTGTAATCAATTTAACTGGCTAGTCTTAAGAGAGAGTGTGCTTAAAGCCTGAGACAGAGTAAATCATTTAAAAGTTGAATGTAGATAGTCTAATTAATGTTGATAGACAGAGAGTTTAATGGATGTTGATAGGCAGATTGTTTAATAGATGTTGATAGACAGTTGAATGGGTGGATGAGTGAATGGTCTGAAGATGAATGGATAGAAAGTTGGATGGAATGTGTCTTATATTCTTGTAGACTGGAGAGACACAGCTCTCTACTGAGAGTAGTGGATACAGATACAGGTGTAATCAATTTAACTGGCTAGTCTTAAGAGAGCCAGTGTATGTAGCCTGAGAGAGAGAGAGAGCTGCTGCACCTGGACTGGCCACCTGGCGTAACATTCTAATTGCTGCCGTGATGTCATAATGAGCAATGTTAAGTCTATGGGGAAATGTTTAATAGTTTTTAATTTACAGTTTAAAAAGTATAAAAGTTCCAAAGTTGAAAAATATATTGCACAGGTCTCCTTAGTAAGACCTACGTAGCAAAGTTTGAATCAAGTTTCTACGTTAAACGGTCCAAGCTGAATTGCGAGCGTTAGAAGAAAAAGAATTATAATAATAAGAAACCTAGGAAGAACAATATAGTGCATTTTCATGCACTATAATAACTAGAAATGCAATTCCAAGGAATTACCAGTGCATGAAAATGCTAAAAAAGATAGATAATGTAGATATGGTTACTAAGGTGTAGCTAGGGTAAACATGGTGGTTGCATAGTTTACAGAGAGTTGATAGTGTGAAGGTAGACAGTTTAAAGATGAAACATTCCAGTTCTAACTTAACTAATGATTTCTATTCATGTTAAAATGTTGATTAGCTAACTTAGCTAATGATTTCTAGCAGTTAAGCTAAAAATGCTAATTATGCTAGCAATGCTAACTTTACTAACAATGCTAACCAGGTTGATTAGCTAACTTATCGATGATTTCTAGCAGTAATGTTAAAAATGCTAACTATGCTAACAATGCTAAATTTGCTGACAATGCTAACCAGGTTGATTAGCTAACTTAGTTGATGATTTTTTGCAGTTATGCTAAAAATGCTAACTATGTTAACAATGTTAACTATGCTAACTAGCTAACTTGCTAGTGAGGACTTTTATTTTGAAACATTTGTTGCTAGGGTATCCATGGTGGCCACTATCAGGAAACAAGAAGTTACTGCAGTATAATCATGTTGGTTGCTATGGAAACGGTTATAAACACTTAATTTTAATGGTTGCTATGTTGGTTGCTAGGTACATGGAGGTTTCATGTAGTTGACTGGAGGCATAGTTGATGATAACTGACAGTTGGAATGGTTGAACATTTCAATAGTTGAGTAGTTTCAATGGTTAAATGATTTAATAGTGTATAATTGCAGTGAGGACCTTTATTTTGAAACAGTTGTAGACAGAGGAAGTAGTGAAACAGGATCTGTAGTCTTAATGAGATTGTATGCTTAAAGCCTGAGACAGAAGGTGCCTCTCATAGCGTTTACGCGTCCTCTCTCGCTCCTCACTGATCTACATAAAGAATGATGGAGCGGCAACAATGGGATAGTCTAGCCCTTCTTCTATCTTTCTTTATGTAGATCATTGAGGATCGAGGAGCGAGGGAGGACATATAAACGCTGCTTGAGAGGGACCCACAGTAAATACTTTAAAAGTTGTATGTAGATAGTCTAATTAATGTTGATAGACAGAATGTTTAATGGATGTTGATAGGCAGATTGTTTAATAGATATTGATTGACAGTTTAATGGGTGGATGAGTGAATGGTCTGAAGAAGATGAGTGGATAGAAGGTTGGATGGAATGTGCCTTATATTCTTGTTAAGAGAGACACTGATACAGCTCTCTGAGAGTAGTTGACACAGGTGTAATCAATTTAACTGGCTAGTCTTAAGAGTGCCAGAGTACTCTTAAAGCCTGAGACAGAGTAAATAATTTAAAAGTTGAATGTAGATAGTCTAATTAATGTTTAATTTAAAGTTTAATGGATGTTGATAGACAGATTGTTTAATAGATGTTGATAGACAGTTTAATGGGTGGATGAGTGAATGGTCTGAAGAAGATGAATGGATAGAATGTTGGATGGAATGTGCCTTATATTCTTGTAGAATGGAGAGACACAGCTCTCTACTGAGAGTAGTGGATACAGATACAGGTGTAATCAATTTAACTGGCTAGTCTTAAGAGAGCCAGCCTGAGACAGAGTAGATTGTTTAAAAGTTCAATGTAGAGCGTCTAATTGATGTTGTTGATAGGCAGACTGTTTAGAATGGGTGGATGAGTGAATGGTTTGAAGAAGATGAATGGATATAAAGTTGGATGGAATTAGGAGGACTTATTTTGATACTGTTGTGCACAGAGGATACAGGGGAACAGAATATGTAGTCTTCAGAGAGGAGCCTGAGAGAAACTGACAGTTGGTGCCCAGGTGGCTGACCAGCTGGGGTAACATTCTAATTGCTGCCGTGATGTCATAATGAGCAATGTTAAGTCTATGGGGGAAATGGTGATAGTTTTTAACTAATAGTTTAAAAAGTATAAAAGTTACAAAGTTGAAAAATACAAAGCACATATGGCATAAGCAAGACCTACGCAACAAAGTTTGAATGAAGTTTCTACGTTAAACGGTTGAAGCTGAATTGCGAGCGTTAGAAGAAGAAGTTTAACTAGAAATGCAATTCCAAGGAATTACCAGTGCATGAAAATGCAAAAATAGATAGATAATGTAGATATGGTTACTAAGGTGTAGCTAGGGTAGACATGGTGGTTGCATAGTTTACAGAGAGTTGATAGTGTGAAGGTAGACAGTTTAAAGATGAAACGTTCCAGTTCTAACTTAACTAATGATTTCTATTCATGTTAAAATGTTGATTAGCTAACTTAGCTAATGATTTCTAGCAGTTACGCTAAAAATGCTTATTATGCTAGCAATGCTAACTTTACTAAAAATGCTAACCAGGTTGATTAGCTAACTTAACCGATGATTCCTAGCAGTAATGCTAAAAATGCTAACTATGCTAACAATGCTAAATTTGCTAACAATGCTAACCAGGTTGATTAGCTTACTTAGTTTATGATTTTTTGCAGTTATGCTAAAAATGCTAACAATGCTAACTATGCTAACCATGCTAACTAGCTAACTTGCTAGTGAGGACTTTTATTTTGAAACATTTGTTGCTAGGGTATCCATGGTGGCCACTATCAGGAAACAAGAAGTTACTGCAGTATAATCATGTTGGTTGCTATGGAAACGGTCATAAACACTTAATTTTAATGGTTGCTATGTTGGTTGCTAGGTACATGGAGGTTTCATGTAGTTGACTGGAGGCATAGTGGATGATAACTGACAGTTGGAATGGTTGAACAGTTCAATAGTTGAGTAGTTTCAGTGGTTAAATGATTTAATAGTGTATTATTGCAGTGAGGACCTTTATTTTGAAACAGTTGTGGACAGAGGAAGTAGTGAAACAGGATCTGTAGTCTTAATGAGATTGTATGCTTAAAGCCTGAGACAGAAGGTGCCTCTCATATATAGCGTTTACGCGTCCTCTCTCGCTCCTCACTGATCTACATAAAGAATGATGGAGCGGCAACAATGGGATAGTCTAGCCCTTCTTCTATCTTTCTTTATGTAGATCATTGAGGATCGAGGAGCGAGGGAGGACATATAAACACTGCTTGAGAGGGACCCACAGTAAATACTTTAAAAGTTGTATATAGTCTAATTAATGTTGATAGACAGAATGTTTAATGGATGTTGATAGGCAGATTGTTTAATAGATATTGATTGACAGTTTAATGGGTGGATGAGTGAATGGTCTGAAGAAGATGAATGGATAGAAGGTTGGATGGAATGTGCCTTATATTCTTGTTAAGAGAGACACTGATACAGCTCTCTGAGAGTAGTTGACACAGGTGTAATCAATTTAACTGGCTAGTCTTAAGAGAGCCAGCGTGTACTCTTAAAGCCTGAGACAGTAAATAATTTAAAAGTTGAATGTAGATAGTCTAATTAATGTTGATAGACAGAGAGTTTAATGGATGTTGATAGACAGATTGTTTAATAGATGTTGATAGACAGTTTAATGGGTGGATGAGTGAATGGTCTGAAGAAGATGAATGGATAGAATGTTGGATGGAATGTGCCTTATATTCTTGTAGAATGGAGAGACACAGCTCTCTACTGAGAGTAGTGGATACAGATACAGGTGTAATCAATTTAACTGGCTAGTCTTAAGAGAGCCAGCCTGAGACAGAGTAGATTGTTTAAAAGTTCAATGTAGAGCGTCTAATTGATGTTGTTGATAGGCAGACTGTTTAGAATGGGTGGATGAGTGAATGGTTTGAAGAAGATGAATGGATATAAAGTTGGATGGAATTAGGAGGACTTATTTTGATACTGTTGTGCGCAGAGGATACAGGGGAACAGAATATGTAGTCTTCAGAGAGGAGCCTGAGAGAAACTGACAGTTGGTGCCCAGGTGGCTGACCAGCTGGGGTAACATTCTAATTGCTGCCGTGATGTCATAATGAGCAATGTTAAGTCTATGGGGGAAATGGTGATAGTTTTTAACTAATAGTTTAAAAAGTATAAAAGTTACAAAGTTGAAAAATACAAAGCACATATGGCATAAGCAAGACCTACGCAACAAAGTTTGAATGAAGTTTCTACGTTAAACGGTTGAAGCTGAATTGCGAGCGTTAGAAGAAGAAGTTTAACTAGAAATGCAATTCCAAGGAATTACCAGTGCATGAAAATGCAAAAAAAAATTATAGATAGATAATGTAGATATGGTTACTAAGGTGTAGCTAGGGTAAACATGGTGGTTGCATAGTTTAAAGAGAGTTGATAGTGTTAAGGTAGACATTTTAAAGCTTAAACATTCCTGTTCTAACTTAACTAATGATTTCTCACAGGTATTCTAAAATGTTAACTATGCTAACAATGATAACCAGGTTGATTGGTTTACTTGGCTAATGATTTCTAACAGTTATTGTAAAAATGCTAGCTATGTTAACAGTGCTAACCAGGTTGATAAGCTAACTTAGCTGATGATTTCTAGCAGTAATGCTAAAAATGTTAAAGACCAACTTTCAATTTGAAGACCCCTGTGGTTGGATGTATAGACAAATAGTGTAGGAACTCGATTTCTGTGAAGAAATTAATCTTAAATGTACATTTTAAAAGTTTTTGAAAGAAATTGCGATTAAAATTACTTCCGCGTCTCAAAACCGGCCTGATCGAACGTGACGCGGGGACAGGTGAATGTTATCTCTTTGTTATGGAGTCTGATAGAGAAAGCAGGTTACGGTCGACTCTTACGACGGGCCATTGGCCTATAATTATGATGAGACGAGAGGGGTCAGGTAGAGATTAGGGGAAGGGTGAATGGCCAGAGGAGGGAGATATAGTTGTAGTGTGAGGATAATCGGTGGAGAATTGGGCAAGTGTCTTGGTGAGTGACCACGGGTTAACGGCGGCTAACGTTGTCTACCGCTCTGGGCTACGGTTATTACGGCTACGTTAGCGGACGCTTTTGTCTAAAGGGGGTTGCCTTATTTATCACATTGCAATGTTTTTAATAAATCATATGTAGCAAATTCACTGTCGACTTTGTTTTTCAAGCATCCATGTAGATTGTCACCATCTAAGCCGCATGTGTAGTAATATGTTTAACCCAGATTTAGCCTACTGTGATGGTCGGCTAGTCTGGGGATAGGGATATCTCGAAATGTTGTTGAAATTGCTATCTGATTTTTTAATCAGTCGCTGCTTTCAGACCTGCTAGCTGCTCCTTAGTAGGCTATTTCCGACGAACATTATGTTATTGTTGTGGTTATTTTATTGTTATTTAGCAGACGCCTAGGCTTTGTCCAAAGTTTGTAAGCACCTAACTTGCGAACAGACTCTCTGCTGTTGACCTAGCCTAGTTTTGCCGTAATGTGGCCGCTATGTGAATGCAATCGCGGAAAAAATCCCCAGTGCATATTTACCTAAGATTTAGGAAAATAGTAGTCTACATGTCATTTCTTACAAGGCCTTACAACAGTTATTAGAGCTACGATGAGGAAAGGAGAGTGAGTTTATCAGCACATTTTGTTTAACAGTTTAATTGTGTGGTAGATGTGAGTCTATGCAATCAGCAGTGGAGAGTGTGTGCTGTAAAGAGGTCGACGCCTAAGTGGTCTCTTGTCCAAAACCTTGGAAAAAATAATTTCTCTAATTTAAATAGCCAGCTATTCTACACAAAAACAGTAAATCCTGTAAAGCAGGTTTTCAAACACTGACGTTTCCATTTTCTTCCTATAAAAACATATTTGGTGTTGTGTAGGCTAGTACAGTAGAATATCAGCCAGGATATGCAATATTTACCATCAAAATTGTTTACTTTGAAAACATGGCATAATCAAAATTAAGTTATGTCCCCATCTCCACCAGACAGTTTTGATTCACAGCTTACAGGCAGGTTGCCCGCTGGGCGTATGGAATTCTAGGCAGGGACATCAGGAAAGCCATACCTTCATGTGTTGTTGCAGCTATAAGGAGGCAGTTTGCAGAAGAAGTACAAGCGTATAAAGGTTTCCGATGGCCCCGTTTGGAAGATGATTAATAAATTCATAGCGAATCAAACTGTTGGTAAAACTGATCTTTTATTGCATGTTCGTTGCAAATCGTGAGTGTCGTGCGAGATGGAGGCTGACTGCCTCATCCTTGGCAACCTTCTGAAGGGAAGTGGTGAGGGGGGGCGGGGCAGCAGAAGACAAGACAGCACTTCTTTCTTGCAGGGCCTGTGGTGATCTAGAGTATTCCTCTACTAAGGCCACCATAAGATTTGCTGCGTATCCTTGAGGAAAGACATGTTAAGAACACATTTAGTAAAATGGTTGACACATAAAAAGATAAATTCAAATAAAATATATTGATAAACTAAGTGAAACTACTAACCGTACGATGGTTTCTCTTTGATTGGGCGGACTACCCAGCCACCTTTCCTAAACCGCGGGTAGCGAACGGCGTAGCGTGCCTCACCCTCACTGGTTCGAGCTACATCTCTGTTTCCGTTACAATTAAAATGTAGGGCTGCCAAGAGAAGTCTGTAGGAGACAAGTAAAAAGAACATTAGGTCTCCAAAGACAACCCAATGCAATCTAATGCAACAGAAATACAAGACATGAGATTAATGTTTACAGTTCATTACATTACTTTTTATCCAAAGCGACTTACCACATGGTAAAAACATGTAAAGCTTTTAAGAGCAATTCTAACAACAATTTCAAGAACCACAACAAGTGCATCAATGAGTGTGTAGTAAGTGAATCGTGCAAATGAGTGCAATTGTCCGTTCAAATGGGTCTAAGACAATGACTCAACTTTATTATTATTTTGCGCACAATATGAAATGCTGTTACCATATTCATTCTCCATTTACCTGCTGTTAGTGTTGCACATGCACGAAAGTACAAAAGCATAGCAATATCTTGAAATTAAAACATTTCACAGTTTTATTACTATCGATACTTTTAAGTGAGAACACTACCTGCTGTACATCCCAAGAAAAGAGAATCCCGTGTGTTTGGGAGCGAAGTGTAGAATGAGGGAATGGTAGGCCTCTAGGGAGAATGTCTGGTGCTGAGGGGATAACTGTCTTACATCTTTCACCAGTGCTTTCCTGGCAGCTACACTCTCCAGTTTAATGGCTGCTGGTGATCCTGCATGAAACATATTCTGTCATATAGTCTGCCGCATCTCATAACACAAGTAATTATTACTACACATGGGGTTATGTATTGATAAAACCAAACTAAAAATTCTTTAACAAGCATTTTAAAAAGTTTCGCCTCTTAACATTTTTACATGGGCTACTATGTTGTACCTGGTTCCAGCCACGCCTTGTCTCTCGCCTCTCCTTCCAACGGTGGATGTGCGCAACTGGGGAATTCAGGAGTGCTGTGTTGGTGTATATCCTGTATATGGTTGATCATGCTCTGCCATTTCGCCTGCATCTCATCTGGATCTCCTGTAGGGGTGGAAGCTGCGGTCCAGTACAGATGGTTTATAACAGCTGGCCTCCACAGCTTCAGATCTTCACAGTCCCTCTCTTTGGCAGCAGCATCCAGTGCTTTCTGTACGCCTGTTCAAGTGCAGACAAACAGAGCAGAACAAACATATTATTAGTAAAGTTAAAAACATAAAAATAAATAAATAAATAAATAAATAAAACTTTTTTATATAGAACTACCAACATAACAATACATACTTTTCCCAATATGCCAGATGTCAAAGAAATGTCGTGTTCCTTTTGAACACAGTTCCTCCCGTACCCACTTGGCCACCTAAAACATAGAGCAAACAAATTAATAGAATTTAATTTGAGTGATGATGTGCATGTCAATCCTCTTTAGATCTCTCCTGCCATTATTACCTGTCGATTTCGGTCTGTTATTAGAGTAGACACTTGCATTTCTTGGTCCATCAGAAACTGAATACTCCGCTTTAGACCTTCTAGCTCACACCAAGAGCTGCTTGGGACTTCTGAGCTCTGTAAAACCGACTGGTTATAACTGAACAGATATCAGTAACTAAATCAAACAAGATTTTTGTGTCTGTGACATCAACTTACTTGGACAAGTTGAACATCCAAAACTTTGTTAATTCGGTCCTCAATCAAAGAATAACTACCATATTTGGCACAGTGTCCAGGAGAATCTGATCTAAGAACATCAAAAACAGTTAAATTTAGAGATTAATGCAAAAACACATGGACCTTTTCTACATCAGTGACATGAGCTGGATCATAATACCTGCAGTCACCAGACAGGATCAATCCACCCCCATTCTCCTTCAACTCCCTGATGATCTCCCTCTGCTCATTCCTCCAGGCCTCCACGATGGTAGGGATAGTGTAATAGCGCTGATGACGGAAAAAAGTGCCGGGACTTATGCACTGCAGTCCAAACAGCTTAAGCATCCTGATGGTCTGAGTAGCCATGCAACCTGAGAAGTGGATGGCGCCGCTGAGTAAAAGGTTGCAGGCAGGCATGTTTCGATGCAGCTTTTCTTGATTTTGCCAGTAACGCTCATATCCACAAGTTTTGCAGGCCTGAAAGATGAGAAGATTCAAGACTTAAGCAGCTTTAAAATGAAGGGCAGTGAAATACCTGTATAGTTAAGACACAAATAATTAATACACATACTGTACATTCACAGACTGTAATTTAGCTCCTCACAGACAGTTGACAAATAAGACATTACCTGCTTGATTTTTATGAAGGTACCTTCCGGGTGCATTATGTGTCCCTGGGTTTCCTCACTGCATGCAGGGCAAACCGTAAACAAGGACAGCAACTGCTTCTGGCAAACAATGAACTTGTCAACAGCACTGAAAAAATTAAAACAAAGGGAGGGGGGCATTAATTTTGACTATGACAGTTAGAATACAATCAGAAACAGTTTCCATTAAAAAAAAAGTTTTTTTTACTTAGGGTCACTGAGAGATTCCAGCTCTTCTGGTTCCTCCTCAGAGGACTCACTCGACATGTCTTCGTCTGGAATCCATGACGTATCACCAGAATCTTTGACATCAGAAATTGACCATTCATCATCACTTTGTTCAGGACTGGCGAGTGGAGTTGAACTGTGCTTCTCAAACCTTTCGGTTTGAGTCCCCACATCCACCATCTCAGGCTTTACCTGAACAGCTTTGATAAAAGAGATTCACGTTATTAACTGTTCCCCATTACATATTCATTGGTAACAACACATGCACTCTGTAATGCAACCAGTACAAACTATATTTTCTAATATGATAAAGTTCATAATTTGTAATGTTTGCCTGAAAAGTGTAAATCGCTAAAATAGTAACTAGAATCATGTCATCCTTATTTTGAGATTGTATGGCATGTATGGTGAATGCTAGATATACGATAATTACCCAATGAACGATGTAAACATCTTATGTTGCACTGTGATCCACGATTGACCACTAGTGGCTCGGGGTCCATCGTAGAGATGTCTCCATCTCCATCATCTTCAGGCTCTGAAGTGATAGTTGCACCCGCCCCATCTTTGCTAGCAGCACTCTCTACCAACATCTGAAAACAGACCAAAACCACAACATTCAACGAAAACCAATGTGACTCCGATGTAACGTCTAGTTACTAAACTAATGTTGTAAAGTATTACTTGGATGCGTTATCAATACGATCTGCTTATTGACACAATATAATTAGCCTACGAGGCTCAGACGCAGCCTCCTTTGGATAAAGTAACAACTTCAAGAGTAAGCTGATGGGCTCTCGTGCCTTCATGGAGCTAACTTCACCAAACTATCATCATTCCAGTAAACAAAAGTTAGGTCGAGACTACTCCACTCCACGTCGAGAGAAAAAAACATTTGCAAAATGACAAGCAGGGCTACATTTCGATGTACGATGTAAAAGCTCCCTTTCCATACTAACATGGCAGTTATGTTTGTAAGCTTTGATTTGTCAAAGAAAACCAAGGCAACTTCGATGCAACTTCAAGAAAATTAATATTATAAAGCATTACTTGGATACGGTATCAAATAAATCAGCTTATTAGTACAATAAAATAAGTGTCAGGACAGGAGGCTGTGCAGCCTTGATAACACAAGCTGACGGTAGCTTGGCAGGCTCTTGGTGCTAACTTCAATAGGCTAGCTGCTATCATTATTCCAGTCATCAAAAATAATGCCATGACTAATCTATTATAACGTCGAGAGAGAAAAAAACATTTGCAAAATGACATACAGGGCTCCATTTGGATGAAACAATCTGTATAAGGTATTACTGCTACAACACTTACTGTGCAAATCTCCCGTTTTCGGCGCGCAGATTCTCTGCTAGTGCTAACGTTAACGTTAACGTTAGCACTACTAGACTCTTCACTCCCGCCAGACCTTGATGGTGGATTCGCATGAAGAGATGGTACTGCTCCATTTGCCAGCCTAACCCACTCTCTTCGTCGAAATCCCAGGCGAAATTCCGTAAGATCTCCTTGGTTGTAGCTGTCCGGTGTGAAGTGTTTTTCACACACCACCGTGTGTATGGTCACCGAGGAAGCAGCGAAATTGCTTCTCTTTGCCTGGACAAAACGTACCCAAGCACGGAAATCTTTGTGTTTCTTGTTTGGAAATCGGTGGACCCGATGGCCAGACAAGTTGGAGTTGTTACATCCATAACAAACACAAGAATTAACCATTGTGACAACTCAAACCTACTCAACTATAACGATAACGACAAGCTCTCTTTTCTCTTACTACTGCTCAGACGACATAAACCCACAATGAGAGCAAGGGCAGCGCGCCAATATACCTGCCCTTGCGTCATAAGCGCGTTCTCAAGGAAAGGGTCCGTTTTTGGTAGCATAGCTGAGAATGGGTACACTTTCTTCCATATATCTGCCCGTTGGTGTTGTAAAACGTATATATGCCTATGTACGATTTTTTAAAGTGACATCATCATACAGGATTCGGTGTAAATTAAGTTATAAAATCACCTTGAAAGTTGGCCTTTAACTATGCTAACAATGCTAACCAAGTTGATAAGCTAACTTAGCTAATCATTTTTAGCAGTTATGCTAACAATGCGAACTATGTTAACAATGTTGACTATGGTAACAATTAGTGATGCGAGGGTCGGCCCGTAACCCGCGGACCCCGCGGGTAACCCGCGGGTCGGGTTGGGGCGGGTAAAGAAATGATCACTTTATACATAGATTTCTCGAAAACATGCGCGCGCACGCAAGGGGCAGAAAGCACCATGAACAGCATTAAGCAGCTGCTCTCCGTGAAAAGATTAAAATGATTTTTAGTGCCGAAAACAGCACTATTCAAAATGACGATGGTTAGAGAATGTTCAGGAATGTAAAGTAATGCATATATTTGCCAGAAACCACCAAAATCGCCAAAAACACGATGTTTTATAAATAATGAAAACGAACGACAAACTCTGAAATAAGCTCATAAATGAGATGTTATCATCATTTAGACAACAGTGGCATACAAAAAATGCCGATTATAGCGTACAGCAGCTGGTTATTGGGTTAACTTTATAACGTTAAGACTGGCCATTCGGCGTCTTCTGCGCCGTGGGTGCGCGCGCATCTAGTTTTGTTAGTAAACAGGAAATCTGTGTATTTGCGGGGCGGGTTGGGGCGGGTCATTAAAAACAAAATTACATTTTAAAATCCATGTATGTTGCGTGCAATTCCCTATAGCCTATATTAAAAGAACCGTATGTAGGATTGTGGCCAAAACGAGTAGGCTAGCCCACTGCAATTACTTTCAAAATACTGTTGCGCGGCGTATCCTCTCCCTCCCCTCTGAGTCGCGGTTGCCAGCTTGCTGCAGGATCCAACAGGAACAGCAACAGGCTGCTAGCTTTCAATGGCAAGTGCTAATGTTGTTTTCCTCAGCATAATGACAGAGAAACAAACTCTGATAATGCATTGCTAACGTCAGCAATGACTAGCCGTTATTATTTCCCAAACAATTCCTTAACCTACTGTGGTGTATTTTCCTTTTATATTGTTTGAATAACACATAGTAGTAAGACATATTAATAACCATCAATACCATACACTTATAAAGAAAGGATCAACATGTAACAACATGTACAGGCATGTACAGACATGTACCAACATGTACTGGATCAGAGTGAAATGGGAGAAAGGGGACTTTCCACTCAAGCAGGAGTGAGGGCAATGTGCCAGCTGGTTGAAAGTGCAAAACAGATGCAAACTGGAAAACTGGAAAGAACCAGAAAACCCAAACTATAGCAAAAGAGCACAAACAACTATGACTCAACATAGTGACCTAATGAGAGGTGTGCTCATATTCTTTAAAAATGGAGGAGGGTGAAACTTCCACCGTTATGATTGGATCCTCTTGCTCCTCCGCCTTTTCTGATTGGCTAAACACGATCTGGTGACGTTCTCAGAAGGAGGCGCTTCTGAACAGAATATAAGGGGGAGCAGAGCAGCCAGTTACTCAGATCGATCTCGTCGAGGTACCAGCTGGTAGCGCCGCCTTCACTCTATTGCTTGGTAGTGCAGTTCAGACATGGTTTGGATTGTAATATCATTGTGATACAGTGAATAAAGATCATCAGTGTTGGGAAGTCTCTGTCTACGTGGTCTCCTTCGGATGCTTGGTCCAGAGTGATAATTGGATTCTATACAAGGGTTAATTGGTTCCAGAGTGCTAATAGTTAAGAAGTCCAGGAACGTGGAATTTTCCACTACACTACCTTTTCAATGTAATGAGCCACCTCCTCCATATGGCTCCACATAACGTTACTTTGCACAAACATGCATAACTTGTGTGTTCGACTGTCATAGGCTATTTGAAATGTCAATTTACACTATAGCTTACAAGTAAGTTAGCCAAACTGATGAATCTTTATCTGTCCAGGAGCAAATTAACAACACTGACTATCTTCAAATTCTTCTCCGTTTTCAGCAGCCTCAATCTCCTATACAAATCCTTGTTTTATTTCGGACGTATTTCGTAGGCTATAATGTTTAGCCTAGATTACAAACGCTGCTTTGTAGGTTTTTGCTGTGCATTTCTAGATTTTTTAAATGTGTACCCTATCATCTAATGACTTGATTATCGTTCATATTCATAATCATTGAATGTTCACTGTGTGTTCACTGTGTGCTGTGTGTTCACTAATTCGGTTAAATTGGGTTAAATGCAGAGAACTGAATTTCCCTCACGGGATCAAAAAAGTATATATTCTATTCTATTCTATTCTATTCTATTCATAGCCTTTGTTGTTGCCAGTTTACAGGCGATGTTTCCAAGCACTTACAATGCCCAGTATGTAATAGTCGCGGGTGCGGGGCGGGGCGGGTTGTCAAAATAGATACAGTGGTGCGGGGCGGGCTGGGTTGGGCCAAATAATTTCATAAAAGCGGGACCCGCGGGTTGAAAAAATACCCGACCCGCGCATCACTAGTAACAATGCTAACCAGGTTGATTAGCTAACTTAGCTAATCATTTTTAGCAGTTATGCTAACAATGCTAACTATGCTAACAATGCTAACTATGTTAACAATGCTAACTAGGTTGATTAGCTAACTTAGCTAATCATTTCTAGCAGCTATGCTAAAAATGCTAACTATGCTAACTAGCTAACTTGCTACTGAGGACTTCTATTTTGAAACATTTGTTGATAGGGTATCCATGGCTGCCACTATCAGGAATAAAGAAGTTACTGTAGTAAAATCTTGTTGGTTGCTATGGAAACGGTCATAAACGCTTAATTTTAATGGTTGCTATGTTGGTTGCTAGGTACATGGAGGTCTCATGTAGTTGACTGGAGGCATAGTTGATGATAACTGACAGTTGGAATGGTTGAACAGTTAAATAGTTGAGTAGTTTCAATGGTTAAATGATTTAATAGTGTATTATTGCAGTGAGGACTTTTATTTTGAAACAGTTGTGGACAGAGGAAACAGTTAACAGGATATGTAGTCTTCAGAGAGATTGTATGCTTAAAGCCAGAGAAACTGACAGTTGATACAGGTGTAATCAATTTAACTGGCTAGTCTTAAGAGAGCCAGAGTGTAACCTTAAAGCCTGAGACAGAGTAAATAATTTAAAAGTTGAATGTAGATAGTCTAATTAATGTTGATAGACAGAGAGTTTAATGGATGTTGATAGACAGTTTAATGGGTGGATGAGTGAATGGTCTGAAGAAGATGAATGGATAGAAAGTTGGATGGAATGTGCCTTATATTCTTGTAGAATGGAGAGACACAGCTCTACTGAGAGTAGTGGATACAGATACAGGTGTAATCAATTTAACTGGCTAGTCTTAAGAGAGCCAGAGTGTAGAGATACCTGAGCCTGAGACAGAGTAGATTGTTTAAAACAGTGTTTTTCAACCTTTTTTGAGCCAAGGCACACTTTTTTCCTTGAAAAAATGCTGAGGCACACCACCAGCCGAAAATGTTAAATAAAATGAAATTTTATGGAAAATGAAATTAAATAAAGATCTGTAGCCCGCATTAATGATTTCAAGTCATTCTTGTCAAAGTGTCTTGAATAGGAATCAAATGAACACAAAGAAAATTATTTCTATTGACTCTTTTTTAGACCACTTAGGTGAAATTGGATAATTTCCCACGGCACACCTAACAATGTGCCACGGCACACTAGTGTGCCACGGCACAGTGGTTGAAAAACACTGGTTTAAAAGTTGAATGTAGAACGTCTAATTGATGTTGATAGGCAGATTGTTTAGAATGGGTGGATGAGTGAATGGTTTGAAGAAGATGAATGGATAGAAAGTTGGATGGAATTAGGAAGACTTATGTTGATACAGTTGTGCGCAGAGGATATAGGGAACAGAAAATGTAGTCTCAAGAGAGCCAGTGTATGTTTAATGCCTGAGAGAGAGAGAGAGCTGCTGCACCTGGACTGGCCACCTGGCGTAACATTCTAATTGCTGCCGTGATGTCATAATGAGCAATGTTAAGTCTATGGGGAAATTGTTAATAGTTTTTAATTTATAGTTTAAAAAGTATAAAAGTTACAAAGTTGAAAAATACATTGCACAGGTCTCCTTAGTAAGACCTACGTAGCAAAGTTTGAATCAAGTTTCTACGTTAAACGGTTCAAGCTGAATTGCGAGCGTTAGAAGAAGTTGGAATAATAAGAAACCTAGGAAGAACAATATAGTGCATTTTCATGCACTATAATAACTAGAAATGCAATTCCAAGGAATTACCAGTGCATGAAATGCAAAAATAGATAGATAATGTAGATATGGTTACTAAGGTGTAGCTAGGGTAAATATGGTGGTTGCATAGTTTACAGAGAGTTGATAGTGTGAAGGTAGACAGTTTAAAGCTGAAACATTTTGATTTGCTGATTTCTATTCATGTTAAAATGTTAACTATGGTAACAATGATAACCAGGTTGATTGGTTGACTTAGCTACTGATTTCATGCAGTAATGATAAAAATGTTAACTATGCTAACTATGCTCACAGTGTTAACCAGGTTGATTAGCTAACTTAGCTAATGATTTCTAGCAGTTATGCTAAAAATGCTAACTATGCTAGCAATGCTAACTATGGTAACAATGCTAACTTAAACTAACAATGCTAACCAGGTTGATTAGCTAACTTAACTGATGATTTCTAGCAATAATGCTAAAAATGCTAACTATGCTAAAATTGCTAACAATGCTAACCAGGTTGATTAGCTAACTTAGTTAGATGTTTTTTGCAGTTATGCTAAAAATGCTAACTATGCTAACAATGTTAACTATGCTAACCATGCTAACTAGCTAACTTGCTAGTGAGGACTTTTATTTTGAAACATTTGTTGCTAGGGTATCCATGGTGGCCACTATCAGGAAGCAAGAAGTTACTGCAGCATAATCATGTTGGTTGCTATGGAAACGGTCATAAACGCTTAATTTTAATGGTTGGTATGTTGATTGCTAGGTACATGGAGGTTTCGTGTAGTTGACTGGAGGCATAGTTGATAACTGACAGTTGGAATGGTTGAACAGTTAAATAGTTGAGTAGTTACAATGGTTAAATGATTTAATAGTGTATTATTGCAGTGAGGACCTTTATTTTGAAACAGTTGTGGACAGAGGAAGTAGTGAAACAGAATCTGTAGTCTAAATGAGATAGTATGCTTAAAGCCTGAGACAGAAGGTGCCTCTCATATAGCGTTTACGCGTCCTCTCTCGCTCCTCGATCCTCACTGATCTACATAAAGAATGATGGAGCGGCAACAATGGGATAGTCTAGCCCTTCTTCTATCTTTCTTTATGTAGATCATTGAGGATCGAGGAGCGAGGGAGGACATATAAACGCTGCTTGAGAGGCACCCACAGTAAATACTTTGAAAGTTGTATGTAGATAGTCTAATTAATGTTGATAGACAGAATGTTTAATGGATGTTGATAGGCAGATTGTTTAATAGATATTGATTGACAGTTTAATGGGTGGATGAGTGAATGGTCTGAAGAAGATGAATGGATAGAAGGTTGGATGGAATGTGCCTTATATTCTTGTTAAGAGAGACACTGATACAGCTCTCTGAGAGTAGTTGATACAGGTGTAATCAATTTAACTGGCTAGTCTTAAGAGAGAGTGTGCTTAAAGCCTGAGACAGAGTAAATCATTTAAAAGTTGAATGTAGATAGTCTAATTAATGTTGATAGACAGAGAGTTTAATGGATGTTGATAGGCAGATTGTTTAATAGATGTTGATAGACAGTTTAATGGGTGGATGAGTGAATGGTCTGAAGAAGATGAATGGATAGAAAGTTGGATGGAATGTGCCTTATATTCTTGTAGACTGGAGAGACACAGCTCTCTACTGAGAGTAGTGGATACAGATACAGGTGTAATCAATTTAACTGGCTAGTCTTAAGAGAGCCAGTGTATGTAGCCTGAGAGAGAGAGAGAGCTGCTGCACCTGGACTGGCCACCTGGCGTAACATTCTAATTGCTGCCGTGATGTCATAATAAGCAATGTTAAGTCTATGGGGAAATGTTTAATAGTTTTTAATTTACAGTTTAAAAAGTATAAAAGTTCCAAAGTTGAAAAATATATTGCACAGGTCTCCTTAGTAAGACCTACGTAGCAAAGTTTGAATCAAGTTTCTACGTTAAACGGTTCAAGCTGAATTGCGAGCGTTAGAAGAAAAAGAATTATAATAATAAGAAACCTAGGAAGAACAATATAGTGCATTTTCATGCACTATAATAACTAGAAATGCAATTCCAAGGAATTACCAGTGCATGAAAATGCAAAAATAGATAGATAATGTAGATATGGTTACTAAGGTGTAGCTAGGGTAAACATGGTGGTTGCATAGTTTACAGAGAGTTGATAGTGTGAAGGTAGACAGTTTAAAGATGAAACATTCCAGTTCTAACTTAACTAATGATTTCTATTCATGTTAAAATGTTGATTAGCTAACTTAGCTAATGATTTCTAGCAGTTATGCTAAAAATGCTAATTATGCTAGCAATGCTAACTTTACTAACAATGCTAACCAGGTTGATTAGCTAACTTAACCGATGATTTCTAGCAGTAATGCTAAAAATGCTAACTATGCTAACAATGCTAAATTTGCTAACAATGCTAACCAGGTTGATTAGCTTACTTAGTTGATGATTTTTTGCAGTTATGTTAAAAATGCTAACTATGCTAACAATGCTAACTATGCTTACCATGCTAACTAGCTAACTTGCTAGTGAGGACTTTTATTTTGAAACATTTGTTGCTAGGGTATCCATGGTGGCCACTATCAGGAAACAAGAAGTTACTGCAGTATAATCATGTTGGTTGCTATGGAAACAGTCATAAACACTTAATTTTAATGGTTGCTATGTTGGTTGCTAGGTACATGGAGGTTTCATGTAGTTGACTGGAGGCATAGTGGATGATAACTGACAGTTGGAATGGTTGAACAGTTCAATAGTTGAGTAGTTTCAATGGTTAAATGATTTAATAGTGTATTATTGCAGTGAGGACCTTTATTTTGAAACAGTTGTGGACAGAGGAAGTAGTGAAACAGGATCTGTAGTCTTAATGAGATTGTATGCTTAAAGCCTGAGACAGAAGGTGCCTCTCATAGCGTTTACGCGTCCTCTCTCGCTCCTCACTGATCTACATAAAGAATGATGGAGCGGCAACAATGGGATAGTCTAGCCCTTCTTCTATCTTTCTTTATGTAGATCATTGAGGATCGAGGAGCGAGGGAGGACATATAAACGCTGCTTGAGAGGGACCCACAGTAAATACTTTAAAAGTTGTATGTAGATAGTCTAATTAATGTTGATAGATAGAATGTTTAATGGATGTTGATAGGCAGATTGTTTTATATTGATTGACAGTGTAATGGGTGGATGAGTGAATGGTCTGAAGAAGATGAATGGATAGAAGGTTGGATGGAATGTGCCTTATATTCTTGTTAAGAGAGACACTGATACAGCTCTCTGAGAGTAGTTGACACAGGTGTAATCAATTTAACTGGCTAGTCTTAAGAGAGCCATAGTACTCTTAAAGCCTGAGACAGAGTAAATAATTTAAAAGTTGAATGTAGATAGTCTAATTAATGTTGATAGACAGAGAGTTTAATGGATGTTGATAGACAGATTGTTTAATAGATGTTGATAGACAGTTTAATGGGTGGATGAGTGAATGGTCTGAAGAAGATGAATGGATAGAATGTTGGATGGAATGTGCCTTATATTCTTGTAGAATGGAGAGACACAGCTCTCTACTGAGAGTAGTGGATACAGATACAGGTGTAATCAATTTAACTGGCTAGTCTTAAGAGAGCCAGCCTGAGACAGAGTAGATTGTTTAAAAGTTCAATGTAGAGCGTCTAATTGATGTTGTTGATAGGCAGACTGTTTAGAATGGGTGGATGAGTGAATGGTTTGAAGAAGATGAATGGATATAAAGTTGGATGGAATTAGGAGGACTTATTTTGATACTGTTGTGCACAGAGGATACAGGGGAACAGAATATGTAGTCTTCAGAGAGGAGCCTGAGAGAAACTGACAGTTGGTGCCCAGGTGGCTGACCAGCTGGGGTAACATTCTAATTGCTGCCGTGATGTCATAATGAGCAATGTTAAGTCTATGGGGGAAATGGTGATAGTTTTTAACTAATAGTTTAAAAAGTATAAAAGTTACAAAGTTGAAAAATACAAAGCACATATGGCATAAGCAAGACCTACGCAACAAAGTTTGAATGAAGTTTCTACGTTAAACGGTTGAAGCTGAATTGCGAGCGTTAGAAGAAGAAGTTTAACTAGAAATGCAATTCCAAGGAATTACCAGTGCATGAAAATGCAAAAATAGATAGATAATGTAGATATGGTTACTAAGGTGTAGCTAGGGTAAACATGGTGGTTGCATAGTTTACAGAGAGTTGATAGTGTGAAGGTAGACAGTTTAAAGATGAAACATTCCAGTTCTAACTTAACTAATGATTTCTATTCATGTTAAAATGTTGATTAGCTAACTTAGCTAATGATTTCTAGCAGTTACGCTAAAAATGCTTATTATGCTAGCAATGCTAACTTTACTAACAATGCTAACCAGGTTGATTAGCTAACTTAACCGATGATTTCTAGCAGTAATGCTAAAAATGCTAACTATGCTAAATTTGCTAACAATGCTAACCAGGTTGATTAGCTAACTTAGTTGATGATTTTTTGCAGTTATGCTAAAAATGCTAACTATGCTAACCATGCTAACTAGCTAACTTGCTAGTGAGGACTTTTATTTTGAAACATTTGTTGCTAGGGTATCCATGGTGGCCACTATCAGGAAACAAGAAGTTACTGCAGTATAATCATGTTGGTTGCAATGGAAACGGTCATAAACACTTAATTTTAATGGTTGCTATGTTGGTTGCTAGGTACATGGAGGTTTCATGTAGTTGACTGGAGGCATAGTGGATGATAACTGACAGTTGGAATGGTTGAACAGTTCAATAGTTGAGTAGTTTCAGTGGTTAAATGATTTAATAATGTATTATTGCAGTGAGGACCTTTATTTTGAAACAGTTGTGGACAGAGGAAGTAGTGAAACAGGATCTGTAGTCTTAATGAGATTGTATGCTTAAAGCCTGAGACAGAAGGTGCCTCTCATATAGCGTTTACGCGTCCTCTCTCGCTCCTCACTGATCTACATAAAGAATGATGGAGCGGCAACAATGGGATAGTCTAGCCCTTCTTTTATCTTTCTTTATGTAGATCATTGAGGATCGAGGAGCGAGGGAGGACATATAAACGCTGCTTGAGAGGGACCCACAGTAAATACTTTAAAAGTTGTATGTAGATAGTCTAATTAATGTTGATAGACAGAATGTTTAATGGATGTTGATAGGCAGATTGTTTAATAGATATTGATTGACAGTTTAATGGGTGGATGAGTGAATGGTCTGAAGAAGATGAATGGATAGAAGGTTGGATGGAATGTGCCTTATATTCTTGTTAAGAGAGACACTGATACAGCTCTCTGAGAGTAGTTGATACAGGTGTAATCAATTTAACTGGCTAGTCTGAGACAGAGTAAATAATTTAAAAGTTGAATGTAGATAGTCTAATTAATGTTGATAGACAGAGAGTTTAATGGATGTTGATAGACAGATTGTTTAATAGATGTTGATAGACAGTTTAATGGGTGGATGAGTGAATGGTCTGAAGAAGATGAATGGATAGAATGTTGGATGGAATGTGCCTTATATTCTTGTAGAATGGAGAGACACAGCTCTCTACTGAGAGTAGTGGATACAGATACAGGTGTAATCAATTTAACTGGCTAGTCTTAAGAGAGCCAGCCTGAGACAGAGTAGATTGTTTAAAAGTTCAATGTAGAGCGTCTAATTGATGTTGTTGATAGGCAGACTGTTTAGAATGGGTGGATGAGTGAATGGTTTGAAGAAGATGAATGGATATAAAGTTGGATGGAATTAGGAGGACTTATTTTGATACTGTTGTGCGCAGAGGATACAGGGGAACAGAATATGTAGTCTTCAGAGAGGAGCCTGAGAGAAACTGACAGTTGGTGCCCAGGTGGCTGACCAGCTGGGGTAACATTCTAATTGCTGCCGTGATGTCATAATGAGCAATGTTAAGTCTATGGGGAAATTGTTAATAGTTTTTATCTAATAGTTCAAAAAGTATAAAAGTGACAAAGTTGAAAAGTCATAGCACACCTGTCCTAAGTAAGACCTACGTAACAAAGTTTGAATGAAGTTTCTACGTTAAATGGTTCAAGCTCAATTGCGTGCGTTAGAAGAAGAAGTGGAATAATAAAAAGCCTAGGAAGAACAGTACAGTGCATTTTCATGCACTGTAATAATAAGAAGCCTAGGAAGAACAGTACAGTGCATTTTCATGCACTGTAATAATAAGAAGCCTAGGAAGAACAGTACAGTGCATTTTCATGCACTGTAATAACTAGAAATGCAATTCCAAGGAATTACCAGTGCATGAAAATGCAAAAATAGATAGATAATGTAGATATGGTTACTGAGTAGTAGCTAGGGTAAACATGGTGGTTGCATAGTTTACAGAGAGTTGATAGTGTGAAGGTAGACAGTTTGAAGATGAAACATTCCAGTTCTAACTTAAGTAATGATTTCTATTCATGTTAAAATGTTGATTAGCTAACTTAGCTAATGATTTCTAGCAGTTAAGCTAAAAATGCTAATTATGCTAGCAATGCTAACTTTACTAACAATGCTAACCAGGTTGATAAGCTAACTTAACCGATGATTTCTAGCAGTAATGTTAAAAATGCTAACTATGCTAACAATGCTAAATTTGCTGACAATGCTAACCAGGTTGATTAGCTAACTTAGTTGATGATTTTTTGCAGTTATGCTAAAAATGCTAACTATGTTAACAATGTTAACTATGCTAACCATGCTAACTAGCTAACTTGCTAGTGAGGACTTTTATTTTGAAACATTTGTTGCTAGGGTATCCATGGTGGCCACTATCAGGAAACAAGAAGTTACTGCAGTATAATCATGTTGGTTGCTATGGAAACGGTTATAAACACTTAATTTTAATGGTTGCTATGTTGGTTGCTAGGTACATGGAGGTTTCATGTAGTTGACTGGAGACATAGTGGATGATAACTGACAGTTGGAATGGTTGAACAGTTCAATAGTTGAGTAGTTTCAATGGTTAACTGATTTAATAGTGTATTATTGCAGTGAGGACCTTTATTTTGAAACAGTTGTAGACAGAGGAAGTAGTGAAACAGGATCTGTAGTCTTAATGAGATTGTATGCTTAAAGCCTGAGACAGAAGGTGCCTCTCATAGCGTTTACGCGTCCTCTCTCGCTCCTCACTGATCTACATAAAGAATGATGGAGCGGCAACAATGGGATAGTCTAGCCCTTCTTCTATCTTTCTTTATGTAGATCATTGAGGATCGAGGAGCGAGGGAGGACATATAAACGCTGCTTGAGAGGGACCCACAGTAAATACTTTAAAAGTTGTATATAGATTGTCTAATTAATGTTGATAGACAGAATGTTTAATGGATGTTGATAGGCAGATTGTTTAATAGATATTGATTGACAGTTTAATGGGTGGATGAGTGAATGGTCTGAAGAAGATGAGTGGATAGAAGGTTGGATGGAATGTGCCTTATATTCTTGTTAAGAGAGACACTGATACAGCTCTCTGAGAGTAGTTGACACAGGTGTAATCAATTTAACTGGCTAGTCTTAAGAGAGCCAGAGTAGCCTACTCTTAAAGCCTGAGACAGAGTAAATAATTTAAAAGTTGAATGTAGATAGTCTAATTAATGTTGATAGACAGAGAGTTTAATGGATGTTGATAGACAGATTGTTTAATAGATGTTGATAGACAGTTTAATGGGTGGATGAGTGAATGGTCTGAAGAAGATGAATGGATAGAATGTTGGATGGAATGTGCCTTATATTCTTGTAGAATGGAGAGACACAGCTCTCTACTGAGAGTAGTGGATACAGATACAGGTGTAATCAATTTAACTGGCTAGTCTTAAGAGAGCCAGCCTGAGACAGAGTAGATTGTTTAAAAGTTCAATGTAGAGCGTCTAATTGATGTTGTTGATAGGCAGACTGTTTAGAATGGGTGGATGAGTGAATGGTTTGAAGAAGATGAATGGATATAAAGTTGGATGGAATTATGAGGACTTATTTTGATACTGTTGTGCGCAGAGGATACAGGGGAACAGAATATGTAGTCTTCAGAGAGGAGCATGAGAGAAACTGACAGTTGGTGCCCAGGTGGCTGACCAGCTGGGGTAACATTCTAATTGCTGCCGTGATGTCATAATGAGCAATGTTAAGTCTATGGGGAAATGTTTAATAGTTTTTAATTTACAGTTTAAAAAGTATAAAAGTTACAAAGTTAAAAAATATATTGCACAGGTCTCCTTAGTAAGACCTACGTAGCAAAGTTTGAATCAAGTTTCTACGTTAAACGGTTCAAGCTGAATTGCGAGCGTTAGAAGAAGAAGTGGAATAACTAGAAATGCAATTCCAAGGAATTACCAGTGCATGAAATGCAAAAATAGATAGATAATGTAGATATGGTTACTAAGGTGTAGCTAGGGTAAACATGGTGGTTACATAGTTTACAGAGAGTTGATAGTGTGAAGGTAGACAGTTTAAAGCTGAAACATTCCCAGTTCTAACTTAACTAATGATTACTATTCATGTTAAAATGTTAACTATGGTAACAATGATAACCAGGTTGATTGGTTAACTTAGCTACTGATTTCATGCAGTAATGGTAAAAATGTTAACTATGCTAACTATGATCACAGTGCTAACCAGGTTGATTAGCTAACTTAGCTAATGATTTCTAGCAGTTATGCTAAAAATGCTAACTATGGTAGCAATGCTAACTATGGTAACAATGCTAACTTAAACTAACAATGCTAACCAGGTTGATTAGCTAACTTAACTGATGATTTCTAGCAATAATGCTAAAAATGCTAACTATGCTAACAATGTTAAAATTGCTAACCATGCTAACTAGCTAACTTGCTAGTGAGGACTTTTATTTTGAAACATTTGTTGCTAGGGTATCCATGGTGGCCACTATCAGGAAACAAGAAGTTACTGCAGTATAATCATGTTGGTTGTTATGGAAACGGTCATAAACGCTTAATTGTAATGGTTGCTATGTTGGTTGCTAGGTACATGGAGTTTTCGTGTAGTTGACTGGAGGCATAGTTCATAACTGACAGTTGGAATGGTTGAACAGTTAAATAGTTGAGTAGTTTCAATGGTTAAATGATTTAATAGTGTATTATTGCAGTGAGGACCTTTATTTTGAAACAGTTGTGGACAGAGGAAGTAGTGAAACAGGATCTGTAGTCTTAATGAGATTGTATGCTTAAAGCCTGAGACAGAAGGTGCCTCGCATATAGCGTTTACGCGTCCTCTCTCGCTCCTCAATCCTCACTGATCTACATAAAGAATGATGGAGCGGCAACAATGGGATAGTGTAGCCCTTCTTCTATCTTTCTTTATGTAGATCATTGAGGATCGAGGAGCGAGGGAGGACATATAAACGCTGCTTGAGAGGTACCCAGAGTAAATACTTTAAAAGTTGTATGTAGATAGTCTAATTAATGTTGATAGACAGAATGTTTAATGGATGTTGATAGGCAGATTGTTTAATAGATATTGATTGACAGTTTAATGGGTGGATGAGTGAATGGTCTGAAGAAGATGAATGGATAGAAGGTTGGATGGAATGTGCCTTATATTCTTGTTAAGAGAGACACTGATATAGCTCTCTGAGAGTAGTTGATACAGGTGTAATCAATTTAACTGGCTAGTCTTAAGAGAGCCATAGTATCTTAAAGCCTGAGACAGAGTAAATAATTTAAAAGTTGAATGTAGATAGTCTAATTAATGTTGATAGACAGAGAGTTTAATGGATGTTGATAGACAGATTGTTTAATAGATGTTGATAGACAGTTTAATGGGTGGATGAGTGAATGGTCTGAAGAAGATGAATGGATAGAATGTTGGATGGAATGTGCCTTATATTCTTGTAGAATGGAGAGACACAGCTCTCTACTGAGAGTAGTGGATACAGATACAGGTGTAATCAATTTAACTGGCTAGTCTTAAGAGAGCCAGCCTGAGACAGAGTAGATTGTTTAAAAGTTCAATGTAGAGCGTCTAATTGATGTTGTTGATAGGCAGACTGTTTAGAATGGGTGGATGAGTGAATGGTTTGAAGAAGATGAATGGATATAAAGTTGGATGGAATTAGGAGGACTTATTTTGATACTGTTGTGCGCAGAGGATACAGGGGAACAGAATATGTAGTCTTCAGAGAGGAGCCTGAGAGAAACTGACAGTTGGTGCCCAGGTGGCTGACCAGCTGGGGTAACATTCTAATTGCTGCCGTGATGTCATAATGAGCAATGTTAAGTCTATGGGGGAAATGGTGATAGTTTTTAACTAATAGTTTAAAAAGTATAAAAGTTATAAAGTTGAAAAATACAAAGCACACATGGCATAAGCAAGACCTACGCAACAAAGTTTGAATGAAGTTTCTACGTTAAGGGGTTCAAGCTGAATTGCGTGCGTTAGAAGAAGAATAATAAGAAGAAGTTGCGGAAGAAGACTTGGAACTAGAAATGCAATTCCAAGGAATTACCAGTGCATGAAAATGCAAAAATAGATAGATAATGTAGATATGGTTACTAAGGTGTAGCTAGGGTAAACATGGTGGTTGCATAGTTTACAGAGAGTTGATAGTGTGAAGGTAGACGGTTTAAAGATGAAACGTTCCAGTTCAAACTTAACTAATGATTTCTATTCATGTTAAAATGTTGATTAGCTAACTTAGCTAATGATTTCTAGCAGTTACGCTAAAAATGCTTATTATGCTAGCAATGCTAACAATGCTAACCAGGTTGATTAGCTAACTTAACCGATGATTTCTAGCAGTAATGCTAAAAATGCTAACAATGCTAAATTTGCTAACAATGCTAACCAGGTTGATTAGCTAACTTAGTTGATGATTTTTTGCAGTTATGCTAAAAATGCTAACAATGCTAACTATGCTAACCATGGTAACTAGCTAACTTGCTAGTGAGGACTTTTATTTTGAAACAGTTGTTGCTAGGGTATCCATGGTGGCCACTATCAGGAAACAAGAAGTTACTGCAGTATAATCATGTTGGTTGCTATGGAAACGGTCATAAACGCTTAATTTTAATGGTTGCTATGTTGGTTGCTAAGTACATGGAGGTTTCATGTAGTTGACTGGAGGCATAGTGGATGATAACTGACAGTTGGAATGGTTGAACAGTTCAATAGTTGAGTAGTTTCAATGGTTAAATGATTTAATAGTGTATTATTGCAGTGAGGACCTTTATTTTGAAACAGTTGTGGACAGAGGAAGTAGTGAAACAGGATCTGTAGTCTTAATGAGATTGTATGCTTAAAGCCTGAGACAGAAGGTGCCTCTCATAGCGTTTACGCGTCCTCTCTCGCTCCTCACTGATCTACATAAAGAATGATGGAGCGGCAACAATGGGATAGTCTAGCCCTTCTTCTATCTTTCTTTATGTAGATCATTGAGGATCGAGGAGCGAGGGAGGACATATAAACGCTGCTTGAGAGGGACCCACAGTAAATACTTTAAAAGTTGTATGTAGATAGTCTAATTAATGTTGATAGATGGAATGTTTAATGGATGTTGATAGAAAGATTGTTTAATAGATGTTGATAGACAGTTTAATGGGTGGATGAGTGAATGGTCTGAAGAAGATGAATGGATAGAAGGTTGGATGGAATGTGCCTTATATTCTTGTTAAGAGAGACACTGATACAGCTCTCTGAGAGTAGTTGACACAGGTGTAATCAATTTAACTGGCTAGTCTTAAGAGAGCCAGAGTATCTTAAAGCCTGAGACAGAGTAAATAATTTAAAAGATGAATGTAGATAGTCTAATTAATGTTGATAGACAGAGAGTTTTATGGATGTTGATAGACAGATTGTTTAATAGATGTTGATAGACAGTTTAATGGGTGGATGAGTGAATGGTCTGAAGAAGATGAATGGATAGAATGTTGGATGGAATGTGCCTTATATTCTTGTAGAATGGAGAGACACAGTTCTCTACTGAGAGTAGTGGATACAGATACAGGTGTAATCAATTTAACTGGCTAGTCTTAAGAGAGCCAGCCTGAGACAGAGTAGATTGTTTAAAAGTTCAATGTAGAGCGTCTAATTGATGTTGTTGATAGGCAGACTGTTTAGAATGGGTGGATGAGTGAATGGTTTGAAGAAGATGAATGGATATAAAGTTGGATGGAATTAGGAGGACTTATTTTGATACTGTTGTGCGCAGAGGATACAGGGGAACAGAATATGTAGTCTTCAGAGAGGAGCCTGAGAGAAACTGACAGTTGGTGCCCAGGTGGCCGGCCACCTGGCGTAAGATTCTAATTGCTGCCGTGATGTCATAATGAGCAATGTTAAGTCTATGGGGAAATAGCTCAATGTTAAATCTATGGGGAAATCGTTTTTTAATTCATAGTTTAAAAAGTATAAAAGTTACAAAGTTGAAAAATACAAAGCACACATGGCATAAGCGAGACCTACGCAACAAAGTTTGAATGAAGTTTCTACGTTAAACGGTTCAATCTGAATTGCGTGCGTTAGAAGAATAATAAGAAGCCTAGGAAGAACAGTATAGTGCATTTTCATGCACTATAATAATAACTGCAACTAGAAATGCAATTCCAAGGAATTACCAGTGCATGAAAATGCAAAAATAGATAGATAATGTAGATATGGTTACTAAGGTGTAGCTAGGGTAAACATGGTGGTTGCATAGTTTACAGAGAGTTGATAGTGTGAAGGTAGACGTTTTAAAGATGAAACGTTCCAGTTCTAACTTAAGTAATGATTTCTATTCATGTTAAAATGTTGATTAGCTAACTTAGCTAATGATTTCTAGCAGTTACGTTAAAAATGCTTATTATGCTAGCAATGCTAACTTTACTAACAATGCTAACCAGGTTGATTAGCTAACTTAACCGATGATTTCTAGCAGTAATGCTAAAAATGCTAACTATGCTAACAATGCTAAATTTGCTAACAATGCTAACCAGGTTGATTAGCTAACTTAGTTGATGATTTTTTGCAGTTATACTAAAAATTTTAACTATGCTAACAATGCTAACCATGCTAACTAGCTAACTTGCTAGTGAGGACTTTTATTTTGAAACATTTGTTGCTAGGGTAGGCTATCCATGGTGGCCACTATCAGGAAACAAGAAGTTACTGCAGTATAATCATGTTGGTTGCTATGGAAACAGTCATAAACACTTAATTTTAATGGTTGCTATGTTGGTTGATAGGTACATGGAGGTTTCATGTAGTTGACTGGAGGCATAGTGGATGATAACTGACAGTTGGAATGGTTGAACAGTTCAATAGTTGAGTAGTTTCAATGGTTAAATGATTTAATAGTGTATTATTGCAGTGAGGACCTTTATTTTGAAACAGTTGTGGACAGAGGACGTAGTGAAACAGGATCTGTAGTCTTAATGAGATTGTATGCTTAAAGCCTAAGACAGAAGGTGCCTCTCATATAGCGTTTACGCGTCCTCTCTCGCTCCTCACTGATCTACATAAAGAATGATGGAGCGGCAACAATGGGATAGTCTAGCCCTTCTTCTATCTTTCTTTATGTAGATCATTGAGGATCGAGGAGCGAGGGAGGACATATAAACGCTGCTTGAGAGGGACCCACAGTAAATACTTTAAAAGTTGTATGTAGATAGTCTAATTAATGTTGATAGACAGAATGTTTAATGGATGTTGATAGGCAGATTGTTTAATAGATATTGATTGACAGTTTAATGGGTGGATGAGTGAATGGTCTGAAGAAGATGAATGGATAGAAGGTTGGATGGAATGTGCCTTATATTCTTGTTAAGAGAGACACTGATACAGCTCTCTGAGAGTTGTTGATACAGGTGTAATCAATTTAACTGGCTAGTCTTAAGAGAGCCAGAGTGTACGCTTAAAGCCTGAGACAGAGTAAATCATTTAAAAGTTGAATGTAGCTATGGCTATGGCTATGGCTATGGCTATGGCTATGGCTATGGCTATGGCTATGGTTATTTAGCAGACGCCTTTGTCCAAAGCGACATACAAATAAATAACAATACAAATTAAATTAACAGTGAACAATTACAAACTAGGGAGAATAGTAATATTATCAGTAAAACAATAATTTTAAGCACTAACCTAATGAGAAATAAAACAGTGAAATGAGAATAGCAATCAAATAAGTCACTCAGTTAATTATATATAATAATAATAACTAAAGCATGGTATGGCTAAATTTAAGGACAATAGCAAAATAAATTTCAAATTCTATCAATAGACAAATTATAACAAAACAATACTATTATACAAACCATAACACATCACAAACTCAAAGGACTAAGTGCATATTAAATAAATATGCCTTAAGACCCCTCTTAAAAGATCCAAAGCTGTTGCTGGAACGGAGAGCACTGGGCAACTCATTCCACCAACACGGAACCACTGAAGAATAGGATCTACAATTTGACCTAGCATGTATGGTTGGTCGACATAACAGACGCTCCTCAGAAGATCGCAATGGGCGGTTGGGAATGTACATCGTGATTAAAGAACTGAAGTAGCTGGGAGCAGATCCAGTCAGTGTCCTATAGGCCAGAGTGAGAGATTTAAATTTAATTCTGGCTACTATAGGGAGCCAGTGGAGAGTAACTAGGAGAGGGGTTACATGTGTCCTCTTTGGCTGATTGAAGACCAGTCTAGTTAATGTTGATAGACAGAGAGTTTAATGGATGTTGATAAACAGTTTAATGGGTGGATGAGTGAATGGTCTGAAGAAGATGAATGGATAGAAAGTTGGATGGAATGTGCCTTATATTCTTGTAGAATGGAGAGACACAGCTCTCTACTGAGAGAGTAGTGGATACAGATACAGGTGTAATCAATTTAACTGGCTAGTCTTAAGAGAGCCAGGCCTGAGACAGAGTAGATTGTTTCAAAGTTGAATGTAGATCGTCTAATTGATGTTGATAGGCAGACTGTTTAGAATGGGTGGATGAGTGAATGGTTTGAAGAAGATGAATGGATAGAAAGTTGGATGGAATTAGGAAGACTTATGTTGATACCGTTGATACAGGGGAACAGAAAATGTAGTCTCAAGAAAGCCAGTTTAAAGCCTGAGAGAGAGAGAGAGAGAGAGAGCTGCTGCACCTGGACTGGCCACCTGGCGTAACATTCTAATTGCTGCCGTGATGTCATAATGAGCAATGTTAAGTCTATGGGGAAATGTTTAATAGTTTTTAATTTACAGTTTAAAAAGTATAAAAGTTACAAAGTTGAAAAATATATTGCACAGGTCTCCTTAGTAAGACCTACGTAACAAAGTTTGAATCAAGTTTCTACGTTAAACGGTTCAAGCTGAATTGCGAGCGTTAGAAGAAGTTGGAATAATAAGAAACCTAGGAAGAACAGTACAGTGCATTTTCATGCACTGTAATAACAGTACAGTGCATTTTCATGCACTGTAATAATAAGAAACCTAGGAAGAACAAGATAGTGCATTTTCATGCACTATAATAATAAGAAGAATAGGAAGAACAGTACAGTGCATTTTCATGCACTGTAATAATAAGAAGTTGAAGCCTAGGAAGAACAGTACAGTGCATTTTCATGCACTGTAATAAGAAGAATAGGAAGAACAGTACAGTGCATTTTCATGCACTGTAATGATGCGACTGAACCGCGTGCGCTGGAGCCACCAGTGAGCGGCCAGTAGCTCATTGAGGCCCTTTGTGTTGTATGCGCTTGGTTTCAAGCTTCTAAGACCTTCCAATTTCAAGCTATGAAGGAAAAGTGAAGACACGTTTACTTTTCATATTTCATGACAGTTGGCTGAGACGGCCAAAACATGCGCTCGTGGAAACTTTTTTCAAAATCCACTTTGGGCTTGTAAGATGTTGTAAAGTGACTTTCTGTCACAATGCAGTACATGCACCTCAACACCCAACTTCATGAACACCACATCAGAGTGAATGATGCGACTGAACCGCGTGCGCTGGAGCCACCAGTGAGCGGCCAGTAGCTCATTGAGGCCCTTTGTGTTGTATGCGTTTGGTTTCAAGCTTCTAAGACCTTCCAATTTCAAGCTATGAAGGAAAAGTGAAGACACGTTTACTTTTCATATTTCATGACAGTTGGCTGAGACGGCCAAAACATGCGCTCGTGGAAACTTTTTTCAAAATCCACTTTGGGCTTGTAAGATGTTGTAAAGTGACTTTCTGTCACAATGCAGTACATGCACCTCAACACCCAACTTCATGAACACCACATCAGAGTGAATGATGCGACTGAACCGCGTGCGCTGGAGCCACCAGTGAGCGGCCAGTAGCTCATTGAGGCCCTTTGTGTTGTATGCGCTTGGTTTCAAGCTTCTAAGACCTTCCAATTTCAAGCTATGAAGGAAAAGTGAAGACACGTTTACTTTTCATATTTCATGACAGTTGGCTGAGACGGCCAAAACATGCGCTCGTGGAAACTTTTTTCAAAATCCACTTTGGGCTTGTAAGATGTTGTAAAGTGACTTTCTGTCACAATGCAGTACATGCACCTCAACACCCAACTTCATGAACACCACATCAGAGTGAATGATGCGACTGAACCGCGTGCGCTGGAGCCACCAGTGAGCGGCCAGTAGCTCATTGAGGCCCTTTGTGTTGTATGCCCTTGGTTTCAAGCTTCTAAGACCTTCCAATTTCAAGCTATGAAGGAAAAGTGAAGACACGTTTACTTTTCATATTTCATGACAGTTGGCTGAGACGGCCAAAACATGCGCTCGTGGAAACTTTTTTCAAAATCCACTTTGGGCTTGTAAGATGTTGTAAAGTGACTTTCTGTCACAATGCAGTACATGCACCTCAACACCCAACTTCATGAACACCACATCAGAGGGAATGATGCGACTGAACCGCGTGCGCTGGAGCCACCAGTGAGCGGCCAGTAGCTCATTGAGGCCCTTTGTGTTGTATGCGCTTGGTTTCAAGCTTCTAAGACCTTCCAATTTCAAGCTATGAAGGAAAAGTGAAGACACGTTTACTTTTCATATTTCATGACAGTTGGCTGAGACGGCCAAAACATGCGCTCGTGGAAACTTTTTTCAAAATCCACTTTGGGCTTGTAAGATGTTGTAAAGTGACTTTCTGTCACAATGCAGTACATGCACCTCAACACCCAACTTCATGAACACCACATCAGAGTGAATGATGCGACTGAACCGCGTGCGCTGGAGCCACCAGTGACCGGCCAGTAGCTCATTGAGGCCCTTTGTGTTGTATGCGCTTGGTTTCAAGCTTCTAAGACCTTCCAATTTCAAGCTATGAAGGAAAAGTGAAGACACGTTTACTTTTCATATTTCATGACAGTTGGCTGAGACGGCCAAAACATGCGCTCGTGGAAACTTTTTTCAAAATCCACTTTGGGCTTGTAAGATGTTGTAAAGTGACTTTCTGTCACAATGCAGTACATGCACCTCAACACCCAACTTCATGAACACCACATCAGAGTGAATGATGCGACTGAACCGCGTGCGCTGGAGCCACCAGTGAGCGGCCAGTAGCTCATTGAGGCCCTTTGTGTTGTATGCGCTTGGTTTCAAGCTTCTAAGACCTTCCAATTTCAAGCTATGAAGGAAAAGTGAAGACACGTTTACTTTTCATATTTCATGACAGTTGGCTGAGACGGCCAAAACATGCGCTCGTGGAAACTTTTTTCAAAATCCACTTTGGGCTTGTAAGATGTTGTAAAGTGACTTTCTGTCACAATGCAGTACATGCACCTCAACACCCAACTTCATGAACACCACATCAGAGGGAATGATGCGACTGAACCGCGTGCGCTGGAGCCACCAGTGAGCGGCCAGTAGCTCATTGAGGCCCTTTGTGCTGTATGCGCTTGGTTTCAAGCTTCTAAGACCTTCCAATTTCAAGCTATGAAGGAAAAGTGAAGACACGTTTACTTTTCATATTTCATGACAGTTGGCTGAGACGGCCAAAACATGCGCTCGTGGAAACTTTTTTCAAAATCCACTTTGGGCTTGTAAGATGTTGTAAAGTGACTTTCTGTCACAATGCAGTACATGCACCTCAACACCCAACTTCATGAACACCACATCAGAGTGAATGATGCGACTGAACCGCGTGCGCTGGAGCCACCAGTGAGCGGCCAGTAGCTCATTGAGGCCCTTTGTGTTGTATGCGCTTGGTTTCAAGCTTCTAAGACCTTCCAATTTCAAGCTATGAAGGAAAAGTGAAGACACGTTTACTTTTCATATTTCATGACAGTTGGCTGAGACGGCCAAAACATGCGCTCGTGGAAACTTTTTTCAAAATCCACTTTGGGCTTGTAAGATGTTGTAAAGTGACTTTCTGTCACAATGCAGTACATGCACCTCAACACCCAACTTCATGAACACCACATCAGAGTGAATGATGCGACTGAACCGCGTGCGCTGGAGCCACCAGTGAGCGGCCAGTAGCTCATTGAGGCCCTTTGTGTTGTATGCGTTTGGTTTCAAGCTTCTAAGACCTTCCAATTTCAAGCTATGAAGGAAAAGTGAAGACACGTTTACTTTTCATATTTCATGACAGTTGGCTGAGACGGCCAAAACATGCGCTCGTGGAAACTTTTTTCAAAATCCACTTTGGGCTTGTAAGATGTTGTAAAGTGACTTTCTGTCACAATGCAGTACATGCACCTCAACACCCAACTTCATGAACACCACATCAGAGTGAATGATGCGACTGAACCGCGTGCGCTGGAGCCACCAGTGAGCGGCCAGTAGCTCATTGAGGCCCTTTGTGTTGTATGCGCTTGGTTTCAAGCTTCTAAGACCTTCCAATTTCAAGCTATGAAGGAAAAGTGAAGACACGTTTACTTTTCATATTTCATGACAGTTGGCTGAGACGGCCAAAACATGCGCTCGTGGAAACTTTTTTCAAAATCCACTTTGGGCTTGTAAGATGTTGTAAAGTGACTTTCTGTCACAATGCAGTACATGCACCTCAACACCCAACTTCATGAACACCACATCAGAGTGAATGATGCGACTGAACCGCGTGCGCTGGAGCCACCAGTGAGCGGCCAGTAGCTCATTGAGGCCCTTTGTGTTGTATGCCCTTGGTTTCAAGCTTCTAAGACCTTCCAATTTCAAGCTATGAAGGAAAAGTGAAGACACGTTTACTTTTCATATTTCATGACAGTTGGCTGAGACGGCCAAAACATGCGCTCGTGGAAACTTTTTTCAAAATCCACTTTGGGCTTGTAAGATGTTGTAAAGTGACTTTCTGTCACAATGCAGTACATGCACCTCAACACCCAACTTCATGAACACCACATCAGAGGGAATGATGCGACTGAACCGCGTGCGCTGGAGCCACCAGTGAGCGGCCAGTAGCTCATTGAGGCCCTTTGTGTTGTATGCGCTTGGTTTCAAGCTTCTAAGACCTTCCAATTTCAAGCTATGAAGGAAAAGTGAAGACACGTTTACTTTTCATATTTCATGACAGTTGGCTGAGACGGCCAAAACATGCGCTCGTGGAAACTTTTTTCAAAATCCACTTTGGGCTTGTAAGATGTTGTAAAGTGACTTTCTGTCACAATGCAGTACATGCACCTCAACACCCAACTTCATGAACACCACATCAGAGTGAATGATGCGACTGAACCGCGTGCGCTGGAGCCACCAGTGAGCGGCCAGTAGCTCATTGAGGCCCTTTGTGTTGTATGCGCTTGGTTTCAAGCTTCTAAGACCTTCCAATTTCAAGCTATGAAGGAAAAGTGAAGACACGTTTACTTTTCATATTTCATGACAGTTGGCTGAGACGGCCAAAACATGCGCTCGTGGAAACTTTTTTCAAAATCCACTTTGGGCTTGTAAGATGTTGTAAAGTGACTTTCTGTCACAATGCAGTACATGCACCTCAACACCCAACTTCATGAACACCACATCAGAGTGAATGATGCGACTGAACCGCGTGCGCTGGAGCCACCAGTGAGCGGCCAGTAGCTCATTGAGGCCCTTTGTGTTGTATGCGCTTGGTTTCAAGCTTCTAAGACCTTCCAATTTCAAGCTATGAAGGAAAAGTGAAGACACGTTTACTTTTCATATTTCATGACAGTTGGCTGAGACGGCCAAAACATGCGCTCGTGGAAACTTTTTTCAAAATCCACTTTGGGCTTGTAAGATGTTGTAAAGTGACTTTCTGTCACAATGCAGTACATGCACCTCAACACCCAACTTCATGAACACCACATCAGAGGGAATGATGCGACTGAACCGCGTGCGCTGGAGCCACCAGTGAGCGGCCAGTAGCTCATTGAGGCCCTTTGTGTTGTATGCGCTTGGTTTCAAGCTTCTAAGACCTTCCAATTTCAAGCTATGAAGGAAAAGTGAAGACACGTTTACTTTTCATATTTCATGACAGTTGGCTGAGACGGCCAAAACATGCGCTCGTGGAAACTTTTTTCAAAATCCACTTTGGGCTTGTAAGATGTTGTAAAGTGACTTTCTGTCACAATGCAGTACATGCACCTCAACACCCAACTTCATGAACACCACATCAGAGGGAATGATGCGACTGAACCGCGTGCGCTGGAGCCACCAGTGAGCGGCCAGTAGCTCATTGAGGCCCTTTGTGTTGTATGCGCTTGGTTTCAAGCTTCTAAGACCTTCCAATTTCAAGCTATGAAGGAAAAGTGAAGACACGTTTACTTTTCATATTTCATGACAGTTGGCTGAGACGGCCAAAACATGCGCTCGTGGAAACTTTTTTCAAAATCCACTTTGGGCTTGTAAGATGTTGTAAAGTGACTTTCTGTCACAATGCAGTACATGCACCTCAACACCCAACTTCATGAACACCACATCAGAGTGAATGATGCGACTGAACCGCGTGCGCTGGAGCCACCAGTGAGCGGCCAGTAGCTCATTGAGGCCCTTTGTGTTGTATGCGCTTGGTTTCAAGCTTCTAAGACCTTCCAATTTCAAGCTATGAAGGAAAAGTGAAGACACGTTTACTTTTCATATTTCATGACAGTTGGCTGAGACGGCCAAAACATGCGCTCGTGGAAACTTTTTTCAAAATCCACTTTGGGCTTGTAAGATGTTGTAAAGTGACTTTCTGTCACAATGCAGTACATGCACCTCAACACCCAACTTCATGAACACCACATCAGAGTGAATGATGCGACTGAACCGCGTGCGCTGGAGCCACCAGTGAGCGGCCAGTAGCTCATTGAGGCCCTTTGTGTTGTATGCGCTTGGTTTCAAGCTTCTAAGACCTTCCAATTTCAAGCTATGAAGGAAAAGTGAAGACACGTTTACTTTTCATATTTCATGACAGTTGGCTGAGACGGCCAAAACATGCGCTCGTGGAAACTTTTTTCAAAATCCACTTTGGGCTTGTAAGATGTTGTAAAGTGACTTTCTGTCACAATGCAGTACATGCACCTCAACACCCAACTTCATGAACACCACATCAGAGTGAATGATGCGACTGAACCGCGTGCGCTGGAGCCACCAGTGAGCGGCCAGTAGCTCATTGAGGCCCTTTGTGTTGTATGCGCTTGGTTTCAAGCTTCTAAGACCTTCCAATTTCAAGCTATGAAGGAAAAGTGAAGACACGTTTACTTTTCATATTTCATGACAGTTGGCTGAGACGGCCAAAACATGCGCTCGTGGAAACTTTTTTCAAAATCCACTTTGGGCTTGTAAGATGTTGTAAAGTGACTTTCTGTCACAATGCAGTACATGCACCTCAACACCCAACTTCATGAACACCACATCAGAGGGAATGATGCGACTGAACCGCGTGCGCTGGAGCCACCAGTGAGCGGCCAGTAGCTCATTGAGGCCCTTTGTGTTGTATGCGCTTGGTTTCAAGCTTCTAAGACCTTCCAATTTCAAGCTATGAAGGAAAAGTGAAGACACGTTTACTTTTCATATTTCATGACAGTTGGCTGAGACGGCCAAAACATGCGCTCGTGGAAACTTTTTTCAAAATCCACTTTGGGCTTGTAAGATGTTGTAAAGTGACTTTCTGTCACAATGCAGTACATGCACCTCAACACCCAACTTCATGAACACCACATCAGAGTGAATGATGCGACTGAACCGCGTGCGCTGGAGCCACCAGTGAGCGGCCAGTAGCTCATTGAGGCCCTTTGTGTTGTATGCGCTTGGTTTCAAGCTTCTAAGACCTTCCAATTTCAAGCTATGAAGGAAAAGTGAAGACACGTTTACTTTTCATATTTCATGACAGTTGGCTGAGACGGCCAAAACATGCGCTCGTGGAAACTTTTTTCAAAATCCACTTTGGGCTTGTAAGATGTTGTAAAGTGACTTTCTGTCACAATGCAGTACATGCACCTCAACACCCAACTTCATGAACACCACATCAGAGGGAATGATGCGACTGAACCGCGTGCGCTGGAGCCACCAGTGAGCGGCCAGTAGCTCATTGAGGCCCTTTGTGTTGTATGCGCTTGGTTTCAAGCTTCTAAGACCTTCCAATTTCAAGCTATGAAGGAAAAGTGAAGACACGTTTACTTTTCATATTTCATGACAGTTGGCTGAGACGGCCAAAACATGCGCTCGTGGAAACTTTTTTCAAAATCCACTTTGGGCTTGTAAGATGTTGTAAAGTGACTTTCTGTCACAATGCAGTACATGCACCTCAACACCCAACTTCATGAACACCACATCAGAGGGAATGATGCGACTGAACCGCGTGCGCTGGAGCCACCAGTGAGCGGCCAGTAGCTCATTGAGGCCCTTTGTGTTGTATGCGCTTGGTTTCAAGCTTCTAAGACCTTCCAATTTCAAGCTATGAAGGAAAAGTGAAGACACGTTTACTTTTCATATTTCATGACAGTTGGCTGAGACGGCCAAAACATGCGCTCGTGGAAACTTTTTTCAAAATCCACTTTGGGCTTGTAAGATGTTGTAAAGTGACTTTCTGTCACAATGCAGTACATGCACCTCAACACCCAACTTCATGAACACCACATCAGAGTGAATGATGCGACTGAACCGCGTGCGCTGGAGCCACCAGTGAGCGGCCAGTAGCTCATTGAGGCCCTTTGTGTTGTATGCGCTTGGTTTCAAGCTTCTAAGACCTTCCAATTTCAAGCTATGAAGGAAAAGTGAAGACACGTTTACTTTTCATATTTCATGACAGTTGGCTGAGACGGCCAAAACATGCGCTCGTGGAAACTTTTTTCAAAATCCACTTTGGGCTTGTAAGATGTTGTAAAGTGACTTTCTGTCACAATGCAGTACATGCACCTCAACACCCAACTTCATGAACACCACATCAGAGGGAATGATGCGACTGAACCGCGTGCGCTGGAGCCACCAGTGAGCGGCCAGTAGCTCATTGAGGCCCTTTGTGTTGTATGCGCTTGGTTTCAAGCTTCTAAGACCTTCCAATTTCAAGCTATGAAGGAAAAGTGAAGACACGTTTACTTTTCATATTTCATGACAGTTGGCTGAGACGGCCAAAACATGCGCTCGTGGAAACTTTTTTCAAAATCCACTTTGGGCTTGTAAGATGTTGTAAAGTGACTTTCTGTCACAATGCAGTACATGCACCTCAACACCCAACTTCATGAACACCACATCAGAGTGAATGATGCGACTGAACCGCGTGCGCTGGAGCCACCAGTGAGCGGCCAGTAGCTCATTGAGGCCCTTTGTGTTGTATGCGCTTGGTTTCAAGCTTCTAAGACCTTCCAATTTCAAGCTATGAAGGAAAAGTGAAGACACGTTTACTTTTCATATTTCATGACAGTTGGCTGAGACGGCCAAAACATGCGCTCGTGGAAACTTTTTTCAAAATCCACTTTGGGCTTGTAAGATGTTGTAAAGTGACTTTCTGTCACAATGCAGTACATGCACCTCAACACCCAACTTCATGAACACCACATCAGAGTGAATGATGCGACTGAACCGCGTGCGCTGGAGCCACCAGTGAGCGGCCAGTAGCTCATTGAGGCCCTTTGTGTTGTATGCGCTTGGTTTCAAGCTTCTAAGACCTTCCAATTTCAAGCTATGAAGGAAAAGTGAAGACACGTTTACTTTTCATATTTCATGACAGTTGGCTGAGACGGCCAAAACATGCGCTCGTGGAAACTTTTTTCAAAATCCACTTTGGGCTTGTAAGATGTTGTAAAGTGACTTTCTGTCACAATGCAGTACATGCACCTCAACACCCAACTTCATGAACACCACATCAGAGTGAATGATGCGACTGAACCGCGTGCGCTGGAGCCACCAGTGAGCGGCCAGTAGCTCATTGAGGCCCTTTGTGTTGTATGCGCTTGGTTTCAAGCTTCTAAGACCTTCCAATTTCAAGCTATGAAGGAAAAGTGAAGACACGTTTACTTTTCATATTTCATGACAGTTGGCTGAGACGGCCAAAACATGCGCTCGTGGAAACTTTTTTCAAAATCCACTTTGGGCTTGTAAGATGTTGTAAAGTGACTTTCTGTCACAATGCAGTACATGCACCTCAACACCCAACTTCATGAACACCACATCAGAGGGAATGATGCGACTGAACCGCGTGCGCTGGAGCCACCAGTGAGCGGCCAGTAGCTCATTGAGGCCCTTTGTGTTGTATGCGCTTGGTTTCAAGCTTCTAAGACCTTCCAATTTCAAGCTATGAAGGAAAAGTGAAGACACGTTTACTTTTCATATTTCATGACAGTTGGCTGAGACGGCCAAAACATGCGCTCGTGGAAACTTTTTTCAAAATCCACTTTGGGCTTGTAAGATGTTGTAAAGTGACTTTCTGTCACAATGCAGTACATGCACCTCAACACCCAACTTCATGAACACCACATCAGAGTGAATGATGCGACTGAACCGCGTGCGCTGGAGCCACCAGTGAGCGGCCAGTAGCTCATTGAGGCCCTTTGTGTTGTATGCGCTTGGTTTCAAGCTTCTAAGACCTTCCAATTTCAAGCTATGAAGGAAAAGTGAAGACACGTTTACTTTTCATATTTCATGACAGTTGGCTGAGACGGCCAAAACATGCGCTCGTGGAAACTTTTTTCAAAATCCACTTTGGGCTTGTAAGATGTTGTAAAGTGACTTTCTGTCACAATGCAGTACATGCACCTCAACACCCAACTTCATGAACACCACATCAGAGGGAATGATGCGACTGAACCGCGTGCGCTGGAGCCACCAGTGAGCGGCCAGTAGCTCATTGAGGCCCTTTGTGTTGTATGCGCTTGGTTTCAAGCTTCTAAGACCTTCCAATTTCAAGCTATGAAGGAAAAGTGAAGACACGTTTACTTTTCATATTTCATGACAGTTGGCTGAGACGGCCAAAACATGCGCTCGTGGAAACTTTTTTCAAAATCCACTTTGGGCTTGTAAGATGTTGTAAAGTGACTTTCTGTCACAATGCAGTACATGCACCTCAACACCCAACTTCATGAACACCACATCAGAGGGAATGATGCGACTGAACCGCGTGCGCTGGAGCCACCAGTGAGCGGCCAGTAGCTCATTGAGGCCCTTTGTGTTGTATGCGCTTGGTTTCAAGCTTCTAAGACCTTCCAATTTCAAGCTATGAAGGAAAAGTGAAGACACGTTTACTTTTCATATTTCATGACAGTTGGCTGAGACGGCCAAAACATGCGCTCGTGGAAACTTTTTTCAAAATCCACTTTGGGCTTGTAAGATGTTGTAAAGTGACTTTCTGTCACAATGCAGTACATGCACCTCAACACCCAACTTCATGAACACCACATCAGAGTGAATGATGCGACTGAACCGCGTGCGCTGGAGCCACCAGTGAGCGGCCAGTAGCTCATTGAGGCCCTTTGTGTTGTATGCGCTTGGTTTCAAGCTTCTAAGACCTTCCAATTTCAAGCTATGAAGGAAAAGTGAAGACACGTTTACTTTTCATATTTCATGACAGTTGGCTGAGACGGCCAAAACATGCGCTCGTGGAAACTTTTTTCAAAATCCACTTTGGGCTTGTAAGATGTTGTAAAGTGACTTTCTGTCACAATGCAGTACATGCACCTCAACACCCAACTTCATGAACACCACATCAGAGGGAATGATGCGACTGAACCGCGTGCGCTGGAGCCACCAGTGAGCGGCCAGTAGCTCATTGAGGCCCTTTGTGTTGTATGCGCTTGGTTTCAAGCTTCTAAGACCTTCCAATTTCAAGCTATGAAGGAAAAGTGAAGACACGTTTACTTTTCATATTTCATGACAGTTGGCTGAGACGGCCAAAACATGCGCTCGTGGAAACTTTTTTCAAAATCCACTTTGGGCTTGTAAGATGTTGTAAAGTGACTTTCTGTCACAATGCAGTACATGCACCTCAACACCCAACTTCATGAACACCACATCAGAGTGAATGATGCGACTGAACCGCGTGCGCTGGAGCCACCAGTGAGCGGCCAGTAGCTCATTGAGGCCCTTTGTGTTGTATGCGCTTGGTTTCAAGCTTCTAAGACCTTCCAATTTCAAGCTATGAAGGAAAAGTGAAGACACGTTTACTTTTCATATTTCATGACAGTTGGCTGAGACGGCCAAAACATGCGCTCGTGGAAACTTTTTTCAAAATCCACTTTGGGCTTGTAAGATGTTGTAAAGTGACTTTCTGTCACAATGCAGTACATGCACCTCAACACCCAACTTCATGAACACCACATCAGAGTGAATGATGCGACTGAACCGCGTGCGCTGGAGCCACCAGTGAGCGGCCAGTAGCTCATTGAGGCCCTTTGTGTTGTATGCGCTTGGTTTCAAGCTTCTAAGACCTTCCAATTTCAAGCTATGAAGGAAAAGTGAAGACACGTTTACTTTTCATATTTCATGACAGTTGGCTGAGACGGCCAAAACATGCGCTCGTGGAAACTTTTTTCAAAATCCACTTTGGGCTTGTAAGATGTTGTAAAGTGACTTTCTGTCACAATGCAGTACATGCACCTCAACACCCAACTTCATGAACACCACATCAGAGTGAATGATGCGACTGAACCGCGTGCGCTGGAGCCACCAGTGAGCGGCCAGTAGCTCATTGAGGCCCTTTGTGTTGTATGCGCTTGGTTTCAAGCTTCTAAGACCTTCCAATTTCAAGCTATGAAGGAAAAGTGAAGACACGTTTACTTTTCATATTTCATGACAGTTGGCTGAGACGGCCAAAACATGCGCTCGTGGAAACTTTTTTCAAAATCCACTTTGGGCTTGTAAGATGTTGTAAAGTGACTTTCTGTCACAATGCAGTACATGCACCTCAACACCCAACTTCATGAACACCACATCAGAGGGAATGATGCGACTGAACCGCGTGCGCTGGAGCCACCAGTGAGCGGCCAGTAGCTCATTGAGGCCCTTTGTGTTGTATGCGCTTGGTTTCAAGCTTCTAAGACCTTCCAATTTCAAGCTATGAAGGAAAAGTGAAGACACGTTTACTTTTCATATTTCATGACAGTTGGCTGAGACGGCCAAAACATGCGCTCGTGGAAACTTTTTTCAAAATCCACTTTGGGCTTGTAAGATGTTGTAAAGTGACTTTCTGTCACAATGCAGTACATGCACCTCAACACCCAACTTCATGAACACCACATCAGAGTGAATGATGCGACTGAACCGCGTGCGCTGGAGCCACCAGTGAGCGGCCAGTAGCTCATTGAGGCCCTTTGTGTTGTATGCGCTTGGTTTCAAGCTTCTAAGACCTTCCAATTTCAAGCTATGAAGGAAAAGTGAAGACACGTTTACTTTTCATATTTCATGACAGTTGGCTGAGACGGCCAAAACATGCGCTCGTGGAAACTTTTTTCAAAATCCACTTTGGGCTTGTAAGATGTTGTAAAGTGACTTTCTGTCACAATGCAGTACATGCACCTCAACACCCAACTTCATGAACACCACATCAGAGGGAATGATGCGACTGAACCGCGTGCGCTGGAGCCACCAGTGAGCGGCCAGTAGCTCATTGAGGCCCTTTGTGTTGTATGCGCTTGGTTTCAAGCTTCTAAGACCTTCCAATTTCAAGCTATGAAGGAAAAGTGAAGACACGTTTACTTTTTCATATTTCATGACAGTTGGCTGAGACGGCCAAAACATGCGCTCGTGGAAACTTTTTTCAAAATCCACTTTGGGCTTGTAAGATGTTGTAAAGTGACTTTCTGTCACAATGCAGTACATGCACCTCAACACCCAACTTCATGAACACCACATCAGAGGGAATGATGCGACTGAACCGCGTGCGCTGGAGCCACCAGTGAGCGGCCAGTAGCTCATTGAGGCCCTTTGTGTTGTATGCGCTTGGTTTCAAGCTTCTAAGACCTTCCAATTTCAAGCTATGAAGGAAAAGTGAAGACACGTTTACTTTTCATATTTCATGACAGTTGGCTGAGACGGCCAAAACATGCGCTCGTGGAAACTTTTTTCAAAATCCACTTTGGGCTTGTAAGATGTTGTAAAGTGACTTTCTGTCACAATGCAGTACATGCACCTCAACACCCAACTTCATGAACACCACATCAGAGTGAATGATGCGACTGAACCGCGTGCGCTGGAGCCACCAGTGAGCGGCCAGTAGCTCATTGAGGCCCTTTGTGTTGTATGCGCTTGGTTTCAAGCTTCTAAGACCTTCCAATTTCAAGCTATGAAGGAAAAGTGAAGACACGTTTACTTTTCATATTTCATGACAGTTGGCTGAGACGGCCAAAACATGCGCTCGTGGAAACTTTTTTCAAAATCCACTTTGGGCTTGTAAGATGTTGTAAAGTGACTTTCTGTCACAATGCAGTACATGCACCTCAACACCCAACTTCATGAACACCACATCAGAGGGAATGATGCGACTGAACCGCGTGCGCTGGAGCCACCAGTGAGCGGCCAGTAGCTCATTGAGGCCCTTTGTGTTGTATGCGCTTGGTTTCAAGCTTCTAAGACCTTCCAATTTCAAGCTATGAAGGAAAAGTGAAGACACGTTTACTTTTCATATTTCATGACAGTTGGCTGAGACGGCCAAAACATGCGCTCGTGGAAACTTTTTTCAAAATCCACTTTGGGCTTGTAAGATGTTGTAAAGTGACTTTCTGTCACAATGCAGTACATGCACCTCAACACCCAACTTCATGAACACCACATCAGAGTGAATGATGCGACTGAACCGCGTGCGCTGGAGCCACCAGTGAGCGGCCAGTAGCTCATTGAGGCCCTTTGTGTTGTATGCGCTTGGTTTCAAGCTTCTAAGACCTTCCAATTTCAAGCTATGAAGGAAAAGTGAAGACACGTTTACTTTTCATATTTCATGACAGTTGGCTGAGACGGCCAAAACATGCGCTCGTGGAAACTTTTTTCAAAATCCACTTTGGGCTTGTAAGATGTTGTAAAGTGACTTTCTGTCACAATGCAGTACATGCACCTCAACACCCAACTTCATGAACACCACATCAGAGTGAATGATGCGACTGAACCGCGTGCGCTGGAGCCACCAGTGAGCGGCCAGTAGCTCATTGAGGCCCTTTGTGTTGTATGCGCTTGGTTTCAAGCTTCTAAGACCTTCCAATTTCAAGCTATGAAGGAAAAGTGAAGACACGTTTACTTTTCATATTTCATGACAGTTGGCTGAGACGGCCAAAACATGCGCTCGTGGAAACTTTTTTCAAAATCCACTTTGGGCTTGTAAGATGTTGTAAAGTGACTTTCTGTCACAATGCACTACATGCACCTCAACACCCAACTTCATGAACACCACATCAGAGTGAATGATGCGACTGAACCGCGTGCGCTGGAGCCACCAGTGAGCGGCCAGTAGCTCATTGAGGCCCTTTGTGTTGTATGCGCTTGGTTTCAAGCTTCTAAGACCTTCCAATTTCAAGCTATGAAGGAAAAGTGAAGACACGTTTACTTTTCATATTTCATGACAGTTGGCTGAGACGGCCAAAACATGCGCTCGTGGAAACTTTTTTCAAAATCCACTTTGGGCTTGTAAGATGTTGTAAAGTGACTTTCTGTCACAATGCAGTACATGCACCTCAACACCCAACTTCATGAACACCACATCAGAGGGAATGATGCGACTGAACCGCGTGCGCTGGAGCCACCAGTGAGCGGCCAGTAGCTCATTGAGGCCCTTTGTGTTGTATGCGCTTGGTTTCAAGCTTCTAAGACCTTCCAATTTCAAGCTATGAAGGAAAAGTGAAGACACGTTTACTTTTCATATTTCATGACAGTTGGCTGAGACGGCCAAAACATGCGCTCGTGGAAACTTTTTTCAAAATCCACTTTGGGCTTGTAAGATGTTGTAAAGTGACTTTCTGTCACAATGCAGTACATGCACCTCAACACCCAACTTCATGAACACCACATCAGAGTGAATGATGCGACTGAACCGCGTGCGCTGGAGCCACCAGTGAGCGGCCAGTAGCTCATTGAGGCCCTTTGTGTTGTATGCGCTTGGTTTCAAGCTTCTAAGACCTTCCAATTTCAAGCTATGAAGGAAAAGTGAAGACACGTTTACTTTTCATATTTCATGACAGTTGGCTGAGACGGCCAAAACATGCGCTCGTGGAAACTTTTTTCAAAATCCACTTTGGGCTTGTAAGATGTTGTAAAGTGACTTTCTGTCACAATGCAGTACATGCACCTCAACACCCAACTTCATGAACACCACATCAGAGGGAATGATGCGACTGAACCGCGTGCGCTGGAGCCACCAGTGAGCGGCCCAGTAGCTCATTGAGGCCCTTGTGTTGTATGCGCTTGGTTTCAAGCTTCTAAGACCTTCCAATTTCAAGCTATGAAGGAAAAGTGAAGACACGTTTACTTTTCATATTTCATGACAGTTGGCTGAGACGGCCAAAACATGCGCTCGTGGAAACTTTTTTCAAAATCCACTTTGGGCTTGTAAGATGTTGTAAAGTGACTTTCTGTCACAATGCAGTACATGCACCTCAACACCCAACTTCATGAACACCACATCAGAGTGAATGATGCGACTGAACCGCGTGCGCTGGAGCCACCAGTGAGCGGCCAGTAGCTCATTGAGGCCCTTTGTGTTGTATGCGCTTGGTTTCAAGCTTCTAAGACCTTCCAATTTCAAGCTATGAAGGAAAAGTGAAGACACGTTTACTTTTCATATTTCATGACAGTTGGCTGAGACGGCCAAAACATGCGCTCGTGGAAACTTTTTTCAAAATCCACTTTGGGCTTGTAAGATGTTGTAAAGTGACTTTCTGTCACAATGCACTACATGCACCTCAACACCCAACTTCATGAACACCACATCAGAGTGAATGATGCGACTGAACCGCGTGCGCTGGAGCCACCAGTGAGCGGCCAGTAGCTCATTGAGGCCCTTTGTGTTGTATGCGCTTGGTTTCAAGCTTCTAAGACCTTCCAATTTCAAGCTATGAAGGAAAAGTGAAGACACGTTTACTTTTCATATTTCATGACAGTTGGCTGAGACGGCCAAAACATGCGCTCGTGGAAACTTTTTTCAAAATCCACTTTGGGCTTGTAAGATGTTGTAAAGTGACTTTCTGTCACAATGCAGTACATGCACCTCAACACCCAACTTCATGAACACCACATCAGAGGGAATGATGCGACTGAACCGCGTGCGCTGGAGCCACCAGTGAGCGGCCAGTAGCTCATTGAGGCCCTTTGTGTTGTATGCGCTTGGTTTCAAGCTTCTAAGACCTTCCAATTTCAAGCTATGAAGGAAAAGTGAAGACACGTTTACTTTTCATATTTCATGACAGTTGGCTGAGACGGCCAAAACATGCGCTCGTGGAAACTTTTTTCAAAATCCACTTTGGGCTTGTAAGATGTTGTAAAGTGACTTTCTGTCACAATGCAGTACATGCACCTCAACACCCAACTTCATGAACACCACATCAGAGTGAATGATGCGACTGAACCGCGTGCGCTGGAGCCACCAGTGAGCGGCCAGTAGCTCATTGAGGCCCTTTGTGTTGTATGCGCTTGGTTTCAAGCTTCTAAGACCTTCCAATTTCAAGCTATGAAGGAAAAGTGAAGACACGTTTACTTTTCATATTTCATGACAGTTGGCTGAGACGGCCAAAACATGCGCTCGTGGAAACTTTTTTCAAAATCCACTTTGGGCTTGTAAGATGTTGTAAAGTGACTTTCTGTCACAATGCAGTACATGCACCTCAACACCCAACTTCATGAACACCACATCAGAGTGAATGATGCGACTGAACCGCGTGCGCTGGAGCCACCAGTGAGCGGCCAGTAGCTCATTGAGGCCCTTTGTGTTGTATGCGCTTGGTTTCAAGCTTCTAAGACCTTCCAATTTCAAGCTATGAAGGAAAAGTGAAGACACGTTTACTTTTCATATTTCATGACAGTTGGCTGAGACGGCCAAAACATGCGCTCGTGGAAACTTTTTTCAAAATCCACTTTGGGCTTGTAAGATGTTGTAAAGTGACTTTCTGTCACAATGCAGTACATGCACCTCAACACCCAACTTCATGAACACCACATCAGAGTGAATGATGCGACTGAACCGCGTGCGCTGGAGCCACCAGTGAGCGGCCAGTAGCTCATTGAGGCCCTTTGTGTTGTATGCGCTTGGTTTCAAGCTTCTAAGACCTTCCAATTTCAAGCTATGAAGGAAAAGTGAAGACACGTTTACTTTTCATATTTCATGACAGTTGGCTGAGACGGCCAAAACATGCGCTCGTGGAAACTTTTTTCAAAATCCACTTTGGGCTTGTAAGATGTTGTAAAGTGACTTTCTGTCACAATGCAGTACATGCACCTCAACACCCAACTTCATGAACACCACATCAGAGGGAATGATGCGACTGAACCGCGTGCGCTGGAGCCACCAGTGAGCGGCCAGTAGCTCATTGAGGCCCTTTGTGTTGTATGCGCTTGGTTTCAAGCTTCTAAGACCTTCCAATTTCAAGCTATGAAGGAAAAGTGAAGACACGTTTACTTTTCATATTTCATGACAGTTGGCTGAGACGGCCAAAACATGCGCTCGTGGAAACTTTTTTCAAAATCCACTTTGGGCTTGTAAGATGTTGTAAAGTGACTTTCTGTCACAATGCAGTACATGCACCTCAACACCCAACTTCATGAACACCACATCAGAGTGAATGATGCGACTGAACCGCGTGCGCTGGAGCCACCAGTGAGCGGCCAGTAGCTCATTGAGGCCCTTTGTGTTGTATGCGCTTGGTTTCAAGCTTCTAAGACCTTCCAATTTCAAGCTATGAAGGAAAAGTGAAGACACGTTTACTTTTCATATTTCATGACAGTTGGCTGAGACGGCCAAAACATGCGCTCGTGGAAACTTTTTCAAAATCCACTTTGGGCTTGTAAGATGTTGTAAAGTGACTTTCTGTCACAATGCAGTACATGCACCTCAACACCCAACTTCATGAACACCACATCAGAGTGAATGATGCGACTGAACCGCGTGCGCTGGAGCCACCAGTGAGCGGCCAGTAGCTCATTGAGGCCCTTTGTGTTGTATGCGCTTGGTTTCAAGCTTCTAAGACCTTCCAATTTCAAGCTATGAAGGAAAAGTGAAGACACGTTTACTTTTCATATTTCATGACAGTTGGCTGAGACGGCCAAAACATGCGCTCGTGGAAACTTTTTTCAAAATCCACTTTGGGCTTGTAAGATGTTGTAAAGTGACTTTCTGTCACAATGCAGTACATGCACCTCAACACCCAACTTCATGAACACCACATCAGAGTGAATGATGCGACTGAACCGCGTGCGCTGGAGCCACCAGTGAGCGGCCAGTAGCTCATTGAGGCCCTTTGTGTTGTATGCGCTTGGTTTCAAGCTTCTAAGACCTTCCAATTTCAAGCTATGAAGGAAAAGTGAAGACACGTTTACTTTTCATATTTCATGACAGTTTGGCTGAGACGGCCAAAACATGCGCTCGTGGAAACTTTTTCAAAATCCACTTTGGGCTTGTAAGATGTTGTAAAGTGACTTTCTGTCACAATGCAGTACATGCACCTCAACACCCAACTTCATGAACACCACATCAGAGTGAATGATGCGACTGAACCGCGTGCGCTGGAGCCACCAGTGAGCGGCCAGTAGCTCATTGAGGCCCTTTGTGTTGTATGCGCTTGGTTTCAAGCTTCTAAGACCTTCCAATTTCAAGCTATGAAGGAAAAGTGAAGACACGTTTACTTTTCATATTTCATGACAGTTGGCTGAGACGGCCAAAACATGCGCTCGTGGAAACTTTTTTCAAAATCCACTTTGGGCTTGTAAGATGTTGTAAAGTGACTTTCTGTCACAATGCAGTACATGCACCTCAACACCCAACTTCATGAACACCACATCAGAGTGAATGATGCGACTGAACCGCGTGCGCTGGAGCCACCAGTGAGCGGCCAGTAGCTCATTGAGGCCCTTTGTGTTGTATGCGCTTGGTTTCAAGCTTCTAAGACCTTCCAATTTCAAGCTATGAAGGAAAAGTGAAGACACGTTTACTTTTCATATTTCATGACAGTTGGCTGAGACGGCCAAAACATGCGCTCGTGGAAACTTTTTTCAAAATCCACTTTGGGCTTGTAAGATGTTGTAAAGTGACTTTCTGTCACAATGCAGTACATGCACCTCAACACCCAACTTCATGAACACCACATCAGAGTGAATGATGCGACTGAACCGCGTGCGCTGGAGCCACCAGTGAGCGGCCAGTAGCTCATTGAGGCCCTTTGTGTTGTATGCGCTTGGTTTCAAGCTTCTAAGACCTTCCAATTTCAAGCTATGAAGGAAAAGTGAAGACACGTTTACTTTTCATATTTCATGACAGTTGGCTGAGACGGCCAAAACATGCGCTCGTGGAAACTTTTTTCAAAATCCACTTTGGGCTTGTAAGATGTTGTAAAGTGACTTTCTGTCACAATGCAGTACATGCACCTCAACACCCAACTTCATGAACACCACATCAGAGTGAATGATGCGACTGAACCGCGTGCGCTGGAGCCACCAGTGAGCGGCCAGTAGCTCATTGAGGCCCTTTGTGTTGTATGCGCTTGGTTTCAAGCTTCTAAGACCTTCCAATTTCAAGCTATGAAGGAAAAGTGAAGACACGTTTACTTTTCATATTTCATGACAGTTGGCTGAGACGGCCAAAACATGCGCTCGTGGAAACTTTTTTCAAAATCCACTTTGGGCTTGTAAGATGTTGTAAAGTGACTTTCTGTCACAATGCAGTACATGCACCTCAACACCCAACTTCATGAACACCACATCAGAGTGAATGATGCGACTGAACCGCGTGCGCTGGAGCCACCAGTGAGCGGCCAGTAGCTCATTGAGGCCCTTTGTGTTGTATGCGCTTGGTTTCAAGCTTCTAAGACCTTCCAATTTCAAGCTATGAAGGAAAAGTGAAGACACGTTTACTTTTCATATTTCATGACAGTTGGCTGAGACGGCCAAAACATGCGCTCGTGGAAACTTTTTTCAAAATCCACTTTGGGCTTGTAAGATGTTGTAAAGTGACTTTCTGTCACAATGCAGTACATGCACCTCAACACCCAACTTCATGAACACCACATCAGAGTGAATGATGCGACTGAACCGCGTGCGCTGGAGCCACCAGTGAGCGGCCAGTAGCTCATTGAGGCCCTTTGTGTTGTATGCGCTTGGTTTCAAGCTTCTAAGACCTTCCAATTTCAAGCTATGAAGGAAAAGTGAAGACACGTTTACTTTTCATATTTCATGACAGTTGGCTGAGACGGCCAAAACATGCGCTCGTGGAAACTTTTTTCAAAATCCACTTTGGGCTTGTAAGATGTTGTAAAGTGACTTTCTGTCACAATGCAGTACATGCACCTCAACACCCAACTTCATGAACACCACATCAGAGTGAATGATGCGACTGAACCGCGTGCGCTGGAGCCACCAGTGAGCGGCCAGTAGCTCATTGAGGCCCTTTGTGTTGTATGCGCTTGGTTTCAAGCTTCTAAGACCTTCCAATTTCAAGCTATGAAGGAAAAGTGAAGACACGTTTACTTTTCATATTTCATGACAGTTGGCTGAGACGGCCAAAACATGCGCTCGTGGAAACTTTTTTCAAAATCCACTTTGGGCTTGTAAGATGTTGTAAAGTGACTTTCTGTCACAATGCAGTACATGCACCTCAACACCCAACTTCATGAACACCACATCAGAGTGAATGATGCGACTGAACCGCGTGCGCTGGAGCCACCAGTGAGCGGCCAGTAGCTCATTGAGGCCCTTTGTGTTGTATGCGCTTGGTTTCAAGCTTCTAAGACCTTCCAATTTCAAGCTATGAAGGAAAAGTGAAGACACGTTTACTTTTCATATTTCATGACAGTTGGCTGAGACGGCCAAAACATGCGCTCGTGGAAACTTTTTTCAAAATTCCACTTTGGGCTTGTAAGATGTTGTAAAGTGACTTTCTGTCACAATGCAGTACATGCACCTCAACACCCAACTTCATGAACACCACATCAGAGTGAATGATGCGACTGAACCGCGTGCGCTGGAGCCACCAGTGAGCGGCCAGTAGCTCATTGAGGCCCTTTGTGTTGTATGCGCTTGGTTTCAAGCTTCTAAGACTTCCAATTTCAAGCTATGAAGGAAAAGTGAAGACACGTTTACTTTTCATATTTCATGACAGTTGGCTGAGACGGCCAAAACATGCGCTCGTGGAAACTTTTTTCAAATCCACTTTGGGCTTGTAAGATG